>NC_045543.1:7398816-7501316 GCF_009769535.1 Thamnophis elegans | reverse complement strand
TTCGTGGCATAGGCCAAATAGGTTCACACAACACGCAGGACCCTAAATTGCAGCTTCCCAACTTCGGTAGCTGAAGTCCCACAATATACGAAACCCAATGTGGCTGAATTATGTTCCCTGTAAGTTGAGGACTATCTGTTATTGTCTTTGGGCATGCAGAACTGATTCAAAACCTCCCAGATTTAGAAAAAACAAACACACCCGTGTCTGCTCATTGCGCAGCCTGCTCACAACCAGACAACAATTAACGGGAGTGGGGTGGGAAGGCATCAGATTGTGAGGATGATTTGGGAGGGAAACCCTGGAATGCAAGTGTGCCACTTAGAAGCCTGAGACAGTTCCATCCATAAGGTCCTTGGCTCTCTGAGAACGTCCAAGGCATTTGGATTTGAGGTCCATTTTAGCAATAGCAGTAATAGCAGTTAGACTTATATACCGCTTCATAGGGCTTTCAGCCCTCTCTAAGCGGTTTACAGAGTCAGCATATTGCCCCCAACAACAATCCGGGTCCTCATTTCACCCACCTCGGAAGGATGGAAGGCTGAGTCAACCCTGAACCGGTGAGATTTGAACCGCCGAACTGGTGAACTGCAGTCAGCTGAAGTAGCTTGCAGTGCTGCATTTAACCACTGCGCCACCTCGGCTCTTTTCCTAGTGTGCCGAGGGATTTCCCATCCTCTCCATAAAGGGGGGGGGGGAATGCTCCCTCGGGCAGGAAGAACAGACCTCAAAACTGGTGAAAAGGCAAGGAAATACCACACTGTTCTGAATCTTCTGGAAAGCTCAGAAAGATTCCGGAGAGGGGGGTGGGGAGAAAATGCCAGCTCAGTGAATTCGCTTAGAGATAAATCCCATTGCAATTTGCTTTATGTTAATAACATAAATGGAAATAACCTATCTTGAATTTGCAAGTAGCACCGTGTTGGAGCAGATCAACGGAGAAATTTCAGATTCTTATTTTGACAGCCTATTGGTTAAAGAAAGATGACGCTTCCTGGTGTACAAATGATGGAATAAGTGGAATAGAAAAATCATATGCCTAGAAGTATTTTTACTGCTTCATATTCCCTTTATTTGCCTAGGGCTTCTAACAGTTCTGAAATAAAATATTGTGGAGAATGCAGGAAGGCACATAGGTATAACTATTAACTTAAATATTATTTTGCTATGCCAAAAGGCATAAATGGGAATATTGTATAAGAGCCAAGGTGGCGCAGTGGTTAAATGCAGCACTGCAGGCTACTGCTAGATCAGCAGGTCAGCGGTTCAAATCTCACCGGCTCAGGGTTGACTCAGCCTTCCATCCTTCCGAGGTGGGTAAAATGAGGACCCAGATTGTTGGGGGCAATATGCTGACTCTCTGTAAACCGCTTAGAGAGGCCTGAAAGGCCTATGAAGCGGTATATAAGTCTACTGCTATTGCTATTGCTATTGCTATTGTTCATTCTAATTTCTTCCTATGCAGAAATGTGAAAATATTGATAATTAATATTTGGTAAGCAGAATTTTACATAAGTTTATTAGCTGCTGGCTTATCAGTGAAAATGGTGAAGCAGTTGGAAATCCCTGCTTGGCATTCTGTGGAAAGCAGTTTCCTCCCCCCTCCCCCCAAAAAAAACATGACTTTAATATGATTTTAGATAAGTTACCCAATAATATGTCTTAAGACTCCCACGGATACTTCTAGGGGAACTGCATGAGTAACATCTGATGAAAAGTAATTCTGCCTTCCAAGATTGCTGTCACAAATAAATGTAGACAATATGAATTTATACTTGATATACATGTGGTTCATTTTTATTTTTATTTTAAAAAAAAGAACTCCACCTATCCAAGTGTAATAGGAAGAAGGGGATTGATTCTGAAGAAGTCATTTATGAGATGTTTTTCAATTATTACCATGGAGGGTGATGGGGAAGCAAAATTGCTAGGTAGTTGATTGCTCCTATTTTTGGATGAAACATTTGAAGATTCTGAAAGAAAAAAGTCAGGAAGATTAATATAGATTCATGCCAGACATCTTCCGTAATACAGGACGTGATCAGCTGTTTCATTAGGACTCAATAAATTGCATTTTCAACATTTTCAAAGAGACTGTCAAGGATGCATATCACTGAACTCAGCACACCCTATACACAAGGTTTTTCTAAGGCCAGTAGCCACTCCAGAAAAACTGACTATTTCTCAAGGTACTTCTATTCCGTGACCCGACAAATGTGTGCCTGAAAACAGCGCACTGACAAAACCGCGGCGATAAAACCGTGATGTCGACAGCGCGCCCACAAAGGTGCGCCGACAAAAGAGCGGTGACAGAGTGCGATTAAGGTTAAGGTAAGGGTTAGGGTAAGGGTTAGGGTTAGGGTTAGGGTTAGGGTTAGGTTCAGGGTTAGGGTTAGGGTTAGGGTAGGGTAGGGTAGGGTTAGGGTTAGGGTTAGGGTTAGGGTTAGGGTTAGGGTTAGGGTTAGGTTCAGGGTTAGGGTTAGGGTTAGGGTAGGGTAGGGTTAGGGTTAGGGTTAGGGTTAGGGTTAGGTTCAGGGTTAGGGTTAGGGTTAGGGTAGGGTAGGGTAAGGGTTAGGGTTAGGGTTAGGGTTAGGGTTAGGGTTAGGGTTAGGTTCAGGGTTAGGGTTAGGGTTAGGTTAGGGTAGGGTAGGGTTAGGGTTAGGGTTAGGGTTAGGGTTAGGTTCAGGGTTAGGGTTAGGGTTAGGGTAGGGTAGGGTTAGGATTAGGGTTAGGGTTAGGGTTAGGGTTAGAGCACGCTTCTGTCGGCGCCCTGTTGAACTCGCGGTTTTTTCTCTGCGGTTAGGGTTAGGGTTAGGGTCCAGCGCGCATTTGACGGTGAACCCTTCTATTCCAGTTCTGCTGAGAAAAAGGAAGTGTCAAACCTTTTAAAGTTCATAGTAAGCACTGGTCCTTCGTCTGCAAGGTAACCAATGAAATTAGCCTTCAGGAAAGCTGAAATGTTATACCCCAAATCAGGGGTGGGTTTCTGCCGGCATTACTGCTGGTTCGGTGCGCACAAAAAATTTGTGTGCACGAGCTTGCTTTACTTTCATGTGTTGCACATTTGCACTTAAGTAGGTCTGTGCATGTGCAAAACATTAAAGGTTGGAAAAAATACATTTCTGCAATAAAAATTATTCTGCACATGCGCAGAACCGAAAATCAAGATGCCATAGAAGAACTGGTTTGGGAGCGTGGCAGGTCTGGGTCACTGCCGGTTCCAGGGCGACCCAGGGCGCCAAACCACTACCGGTTCGGCCGACTGAACTGGTAGGAACCCACCACTGTCCCAAACAGACAGGAGTGCTTTACATTAATGTGTATAACATTAACAGGAAGAAGCATCTTTGCAAGTAGGGGAGAAAAGCTCGTATCTGGTTTTGCCCTCCAGAAATGGTGACCTGCCCATTGTGGTGAGAGAATAATTGGACAACATAGATAAGCTCTTCAGTTCAGTGGAACTTGGTTGAGACAAGCACACCTACGATTTCACGGTGAAACAATAAGATACAACTGAAAACCATTATATATATAATGACCCTGACATAATGACTGACACCTTAGAGATAGATCATGTTTTACCAGATGACATTTTTATGGGCTAATTATACATAGTTTTGTTCATTTTTTAAATAAAAAATTAACTCTCTGGTTTCTCAAAGTTATTATAGTTAATCATTGCACCCCAAAAATCAATGAATGTTTTGTTGCTACTTTAAAATTATAATTTTTGTAACAAAATGTGCCGTCAAAATCCAGGTCTACAATAGGAGTGATCTCTGGGGACCAGAAAAGTATACCATGATGCATTTTGTCTATCTGGTAATTTACAGTTTGTTCTCCCTGGGAATGCTATAATGCAGGCCTGTCAAATTCCTGGCCTATGGGCCAGGTGCGTCACAAGCTGGCCATGCCCATGCCCAGTTTAGTGAAGGGGGGGGGGAAGTCTCTACATCACATGATGCTGTCGTGACGATGTGAGATTGATACTCCTACTATAATGTATCATTCTTTCATGAGCTTTCTTACTGTGCTGAACTACAACTCCCATGATACCCAGCTAATATAGCAATTGGCCATTTGGCTGAAGATTCTGTGAGCTGATATCCATTATAGCTAGAGTGGGTTGCAATGCATAAAAGAGCCATTAGCTGACTAGGGAGTTTCTGAGCTACTTTTTCCCAATAAAGATCATATTTGAAGTACAATATAATATACATACATTCATGCTTCATTGAAATTGCTGCATGTTGAAAGCTTTATGACTCAAATTATGAATATATTATGTTGTGCAAATGTAACATGGTAAACAATCAAAGAAATAGGATTATATGGTCAAGTTTGTGGTGGCGTTTGCAAAAAGTGGTGTTATTAATCAGACAGGAATATATATGTGTATGCGTTTGTGTGTATCAATTATATATATATATATATATATATATATATATATATATATATATATATATATATATACACATACATACATACATACATACATACACACATACACACATACATACATACACACACACACATACATGTCTCCCTTTATTTATTTATCAGCACAAATACAACAAAATGTAACAAAAAGGCAACAGTAAAAATATTGAGTTTCTGCCTGGATGGTCTGTTGTGATGAGCCGAAGGACAGAGAATGGAAGTAGTGATCTTCCTCCCATATTTGGGCATACGGGGGTTGTAAAAATCTAATAGATACCTTTCACCCTGGCTTCGCTGATAACGGATAAGAGCCTGTGGCCTAATGGCTAAGTTGTCTGCCTAGTATGTAATATAGCCCAGGTTCAAATCCCAGTAAGGGTATGGCTAGCTGATGAGAGCTAAATAGCTTGAAATAGATCTATACTAGTCTCCCTTTATTTATTTATCAGCACAAATACAACAACATATATATATATATATATATATATATATATATATATATATATATATATATATATATATATATACACACACACACACACACACATACATACATACACACATACATACATACATACATACATACATACACATATATATATATATGTATGTATGTATGTATGTATGTGTATATATACATATACACATACACACATATATATATATATAGCTTAATGGCTAAGACGTCTGCCTTCGATGTAATATAGCACAGGCTCGAATCCCAGTAAGGGTATGGCTAGCTGATGAGAGCTAAATAGCTTGAAACAGATCTATACTAGTCTCCCTTTATTTACTTATCAGCAAAAATACAACATACATACATACATACATACATACATAATCAGTAAAGCTTTTTTAAATTTTATTTTGGCTCTTTATTCTCCTTGCTTTTTCTGGACTAATTCCATGGTAATGAGAAAATTTGGGTACCAGGAAAAATCACAGCTTTCTCTTCTTTTGAGAGCAAGTAAATTATCTATGAAATGAGAGAGAGAGAGAATGTTATGACTCAGGCCTTCCCAAAGCTCTCCACTTTTAATTATAGATGTCTTTTTTCACCCTCTTAGTAACAGAGTGTCTGTTAATGGGGAATCGGCTTCAGAGCTGTGGCATAAATTGTGCCCATAGAGAGAATGCTAATTAGATTGCTAGAGACATTAACTGGTATTTGGCAGTTCAGCAGCTTGGTGGCTTTCACTCCGCATAAATGCCACACATTTCAGTTATGAAATGACTAGAAAGGCTACACAATCAATGTCCTGTCAGATCTGTTTAGATATAACGGTTCCAGAATTTCTTGACATGCTAGGAAAACTGTGCATAAAAAAATATTCCAAAAGCCTGGATTTATACTGAAACCACCTAAACATTAATCATGTTGGTTTATTCAGCACAATGCTGTTAATTCTTGCTAATGAATTTAAATACTTTGGGAGGGAAAGAAATGGGAGGAAAGCAGAACTATTCAAAATCCAGCGAGATATTTTTTATTATTGATTTTAAAATCCATTTTAGCATTCATTTCAGAATATAGTTTTCCTTGGGCAGTACTTAAAAAAATAAAATAGAAAAAACAATACAGTTTTCATGTCAGTTTAAAAACCGCCAGCATACTTTCCTTTCTTTTTCGTAGAAAAGTCAAATTATTTGGTTAAACTAAGGAAAACTCCAGAGGCTGCTGCAAATGAATTGATCTACAGGGACTTTTTAAAAAATGAAGAGATAAAAAAATATATCCAAAGTAAGATTATTTTTACTGCACCTTTCAAATTCTGGAAGATTACATGCATTCATCTTAGATTCCTTCCGCCCCAATGCTTTGATTATTTAAAAAAATCAGTTTCTTTTTTCTAAAATTGGAATGTTCTTCACCGAACTATGAACATGGACTATTTGTGCACTGAATAGAGACTTACCAAGTTTCCCAAAAAGGTTTCTATCTTATTCATAACTGACATAATTCAACTTTCAAATAGAAGCTTTAAAGTAGGTATATCTTCCCTCCCACTAGTTAATTAAACCAGTGTTCTAATAAGGCATGATATTAACAATTGCCTCCTTAATAATGCATTTAGCATGTTGAGATCTCAAAGTTATTGGTGTAATAGAAAACCTGTGAAAAAATAATTGCAATGAGTAATTGTTTTCAATACTGGAATATCATTCTGACTAAGGAGTGAGGGGCAAATAACATGGGCTTTGTTATTTGTTAACTAACATAGTTCGTTTGTATTTTAATCTGATTTATATTCTTTCTTTTAAAGTGAAGTTCAAGATTTATTAGCTTTTAACATTCCCAAACTGATAAACAAGCTGGAGACTAGCTCCAGATAAGAAAAGTTTGTTAGTACAAATTGGGGTCTGGCTTATCTCTGGTGAACTCTGAGCAATCTTTCTTCTTACAATTTATTCCCCTTCAGACCATTTTAATAAACATTTATGCTATTATCCTGTCCAATCAGCTTTCCTCTTTCAGGTTTCTTTGTTATATTAACTATAAAAGGGGATGTAAGCTAAAGATCAGAGTTCCTTGAATGAGGAATCATTCTGAATATTCTAATAAATTGTAATAAAATAGTCTTCCTGTCTCGGTTTGTCTCATTGGAAAATATGCACATTGAGGCAGGAGCCTAAAAAACCATATTTGGCCATCAGGAGACAAACAGCAAATATCCATTTGCAATAATCTAACAAAACCAAACTAAAACACACATACAAACACAATAAAAAAACATATATTTGTACCTCTGATGCAGAGGTGAGTTCCTACCAGTACGGACCTATTCAGTAGAACCGGTTCATCAAATCTACCGAACCGGTTAGAAGAGGTTCCACCAGTGGACCCGGAAAGCAGGCCACACCTACAGAAGAGGTTCCAAAAAATTTTGAAACCCACCACTGGTCCTTGGATATGATTATTCTACGCTATCATGCTCATATTTATAAAACTCAGTGCCTCTGTGAAAGGTAAGGATGACTACTGCGTTTGTGGTGCAATCAGAACATTGCGTGTGTTGAAGTTGTTTTAACGCAAACCAAAGATGCCTTTTAAAAAACAAGTTTGCATCATATTCTTATCCATGCCAGTGCTGTGTGCGAGATAATTTAAGGTGGTTCTGACAAGTGTCGTCGGCATCTTCATATCCGGTCACATGGGTGGCAAGCCACTCCCCCAAAGGAGGCCACACCCACAGAGTAGGTTCGAACAATTTTTGAAACCCACCACTGCTCTGATGTTAGAGGAAATCAAGAAACAGTGATTTTCAACATAAATTTTCAGAAATATAACCTGATATCCTATTGTTATAAAAGCATCAGAGTTCTTATTAGTAATGCTAATCTCAAACTTTTTGTATAGAATCTTTGCTAGAGCAAAATTCTTCCAAAAACATTTAGGTGATCCTTCCATATGCCAAATATATCTGACATAGCTTTCTGCTCCCTGGAAAATCTTTTCAAGGGTTATGAATGCCATTATGTTTCTTCACATAAGTTCAATTAACACCGAAGCCAACATTATCATACAATCCTCAAGATAAATGTGCTGGTGTTGATCCATCTATTCTTAAACATTTCACTGATAATGGGGAAAGGATCAGACAAGCCAAGAATGCTTATTGTGACTCTTAGAGAATGCAATGTTAAAAAAAATGTGACAATGCAAAGAAATTGAGCTTCAATGTGTGGCTAAATGGAAATGATAAAACTATGAAAGGTTAAAATGTGATAAGCAGAGAGTGAATGCAATCGTGTCAGATCTAGAGAGGTTTGCATGCTTTATGTAAACAGACTCACTCTTAATAGCCCCCACTTTTCTCAATGGACCATTAGGGGCCCTGCTAGTCTACTCTACATAACAAAGATAGGACTAGCGTTCTACATAAACTCACCACAGGGCGCCTGGGAAGAAGCAATGCTCAACCAAACTTGGACTCAAAACACAGCCTACAGAGTTGCCCCTGCATGGCCCCATGGGAGTCTGACAACCAATCAGAATACATTTCTTACACAGGAACAGGAAACAGAGAGGTGGGGCCGAACAGAAAGTATAAAGCCAGGAACTTTCAGCCTCTCGCTCTTTTCTTCTTCACCCAACATCTGGAAGATGTGATCCCCCTTTTCTGTTCAGGAACTCAAGACATGTGATCCTGTCCACCATTAAATCATCTTTCCATGCAGCCTCCATGTTTCCAGTGTCTTTTCCCCCACTTGGAGCTGAACCCAGAAGGACATTTCTTTCAACATTTATATACACGAGTCAATTGACATAGGGTTAGGGTTTAGTTAGACTGGTGTAGTTCACCAGACTAGAAATTGGGTGATTATGACCTCTAGTCCAGGGGTGGGTTTCAGGCGGTTCGCGGCAGTCCCCGCAAACCGGTTGGTCAGCGAACCGGTAAGTAACTTCCAGGAACACCAAAGGGTCCACCCGCCCGCATTTCTTACCCGGTTTTGACGAGTTCTGCGCTTCCACGCATGCGCAGGACGCATACAGCGCCTGCGCGATCCTCCAGGAGCAGCTGGAGCATCGCACAGACGCTAGTACGCATGCATGCACTGCACGCATGCACGAGGACGCTGCCGGCCCCGTTCCAACCGAACTGGTTGGAACGGGGCGAGAAACCCACCCCTGCTCTAGTCCCACCTGAGGCACATAGCCAGCTAGATGATCTTAAGCCACTCTCTGTCTCTTTCAGCCCTATATATATATGTAACGCTGGGGTTGAACAATCATAAAACAATGATGAAACAATTAAAAACAGTTGCGATATAGTACAAAATTAAACACCCCAGAGATGTTTGCTTGAGATAGGTGGCTAGTTTGAGATAATTGAATTAACCAGCAAGCAGTTTTCAAACTCTTGCTAAGAAAACTTCAGGAACTAGTCCAAACTGTTGTTAGAAATCATCATTGACTCAAAGAAACAAAAAACCCGATAATATATGGATCTTATACACTGTATTTTCCTTCAGTGGTGCCAAGAAGCATCCAGACCAACTGAATGGCACTAGGTTAAATACTTGTCTAAAGAAGGGAATATAGACACAAAAATCCACAATAGGCACCAGCATGTTGAATGTCTTTGGCAGGCAAATCAAGTTTGGCTAGTCCAGTGGTGGGATTCAGCCAGTTCGCACCTATTTGGGATAACCGGTTGGTAACTTTCTAAGCAGTTCGGAGAACCGGTTGTTGCAAGAAATCTTTTATTTCCGTCCACTTTCCAGGACTAATCCTGTAAGGAAGGCAGGAAGAAAACATTCTGGTGTTGTTTCTAGCCTAATCTTTCTTGCTTACAGAAACTGCCTCTCCAGTTAACCCTTATTACCACTGTAACAGCTAAGGCGAAGTGCCCATCGACCTGAGTGACATTGACTTGGCCACGCCCACATGATCACATGACCACCGAGCCCCGCCCACCCAGCTGGTCATTAGGGCAGAGCACTGGTTGGTAAATTATTTGAATCCCACCACTGGGCTAGTCCCAGCTGAATTAATTTAATTCAGTAAACCTAGCCAGTCTTTTACCCAGATCAGGCTTAAAAGGTAGCAGCATGAGATATCTAGTTATAGCCACAGCAGCAGTCTCTCAGTTTGAAAGCAGTTGTTTCTAGGAATTCTCATTTGTTGCTTATGGCATGAGCAGTGACGTGCGGTCAGCTTTAGGCCTGGTGAGGCACTTTTTAGACTTGTGGACTTCAACTCCCAGGATTCCACAGCCAGGCATGCTCAGTTCCGATTTAAAGCGACAGCATTTTTCCCCCTTGCAAAATAAGTTTTCCCTTTTTTTTTCTTCTCCCTCCCCCTCCTTCCTCCCTCTCCCCCTCCCTCCCCCCTCTCTCAAACAGACACATGCACACAGAGAAATTGGATCCCTCACTCACTCTCAAACAAAGACAAACACAGAAGTTGGATTGGATATATTTTCCAAAGGCTTGAAAGCAGCTCCTCTGCCATACCCCACCTTCCCCTGCTGCCTTCCGATCAAACTTTTTGAATTCCTCCCCCCTCCCCACACACGCACCTTTTTCCAGCTGTTTCAGAGACGATTTCAACTCTGCTTCTGCCTGCCCTGCCCTGCCCTCATGAAAGGCCAGAGCTCTGAGTCAGACTGAGCTAGTTGCTCCCAGAGAACTCTAAAAAGCCTCTAAAAATGCCCTCTGCAGGAGACGAGAGAATACGTGCCTCATTTGCATAAGGAATTCTTCCCATTTTAACCCTTGGTTATCTCTTAAAAGGCAAAATGCCTCCCCTGCCTCTAGTGACTGCACGTCCCTGGGCATGAGTTACCTTTGTGTTTTCTACTTGGACTGCAGGGGTGGGTTTCAACCGGTTCGCGGCGGTCCCTGCAAACCGGTTGATTGGTGAACCCGGAAGTAAGTAACTTCCGGGAACGGCGAAGGGACCACCCGCCTGCCCGCGCTCCTTACCCGGTTTTGATGAGTTCTGCGCTTCCACGCATGCGCAGGATGCATACAGCGCCTGCGTGATCCTCCAGGAGCAGCTGGAGCATCGCACAGATGCTAGTACGCATGCGCACACCGTGGGCATGCACGAGGACGCCGCCGGCCCCGTTCCAACCGAACCGGTTGGAACGGGGCGAGAAACCCACCCCTGTTGGACTGCATGTTGATTTCCTTTGGTATAATGATTCTTTGCTGTTGTTATCTTTGCCCACTGGAGATTTTCATAGATTTGGTGGATTGACTACAAGCAACCTATTTTAGCACAGGAGCTCTCTTCTCAGTGTAGCTATGCTTCTGCCATCCCCAAATTAAGAAAAGACAACCTGGAAATTGGAAATCTATGGATAACCCGCAGAATATCTCCAGGTTTTTGCCCATGTGGGAATCCTGACTCCAGAGGACTTCAGTTCCTTGACGATTCTATTCACAATAAATTCTCCAATGTGTTGTACGCCAATCTGAAAAGTTGAACGTGATGCCATAGCAACATAGCTGGGTCAACATGGGCAAGACATGAAGATCACCTAGGCAAATAATATCAGATTGATACCCCAAACAAGATTGTGATTTTAAACGGCCGCTTGAAATGGGCTGGAGATTCTAAAAAAAATACTTTTCAGAACTGAGAAAATTATTAATCTTTAAAGCCAGAGGTTTCCTTGGAAAAATACTTGCAATTGTAACTATTTTCTTCCTTTTCCTTAAAATTTTTCCTACTGCTATTGCAATCAGTGAACATTTCCTCAGTGGCAATTTATAGCTTCATCCAGTTCTTGCTGTGGAGATATATCACTAATGAAGACAGGTTTTATACCACAAGGCTGAGTGATGCTATAAATTGCTAGTGCAGAAATGTTCAGTTACCTACTTTGGCCCTGCTTCTCCCAAACACCATTTTCGGAATAGTTCTCTATCCAATTCCATAAGCAAGAGTTAATAATGTTGGTTTCCCACAGATACATTTTGGCAGAGTTATTTTATATAATATCATATTGCTGATAGATTTATAAGCCAAGATTTTTAAAATTTGTATTGTGAGCATTTATATCTCATTTTGCCCAATAAATCTTTGCAATTAAGACAAGAGTGCAAATTGCTTTAATGATAGTCATGATAGCTCCTGCAACTGGGGATGGGGGAAATCACATTTTCTCAGTAGTGAATATGGCCTGGCTAAAATTCAACGGATAAGTCATATCAGTAAACTTTTATTTTTGAAATAAAAAAAAATAGTCCACATGTATTATATATTACAATTATTTTTATACTGCCTAATCCAGAGTTTCTGGGCAGTTACAACATAATGGAAGCATCCCAAAATTTCTGCATTTAAAGACAAATGATAATGTTACAATAAGGTCTGCTAATAGAGCTACAGTATGTATGAAAAGCTTGTTTAGAAAGGAAAATTTTAACCCTCCTGAATGCCAGCAGTGACGTGCGGTGAGGTTTATGGCTGGTGAGGCAGCCATTTTTTTTAGACTTGTGGAGTTCAACTCCCAGAATTCCACAGCCAGGCATGCTCAGTTCCGATTTAAAGCGACAGCATTTGTTTTTCTCCTTTGCTAAATAAGTTTCCTTCTTTCTTTTTCTTCTCCCTTCCCCTCCTTCCTCCCTTCCTCCCTCCCTCCCCTCTCTCTCAAACAAACACACACACACACACACACACACAAAGTTGCACCAGGAGGATGAAGTTTGAATTCCTCCCACACCCTCCGACCCACACATACCTTTTCCAGCTGTTTCAGAGAGGATTTCAACTCTGCTCTTGCCTGTCATCATGAAAAGAAGAAAAAAATGTAAAAGGAAAAAGGCAAGAGCTGAGGTCAGGCTGGGCTAGTTGCTGCCAGAGTCATCGTGGATGACTCTGCTTAACTGTTTAAAAAGCCTCTAAAAGAGCACCCTCTACAGGAGGAGGCGGGAGAATGACGTGCCTCATCTACATCAGGATTTTTTTCAGCTTTTAACTCTTGCTTAACTCTACTCGAGCGATCATAAAAAGTCAGACTAGATGAGGCACGTCGTTCTCCTGCCTCCTCCTGTAGAGGGCGCTTTTTAGAGGCTTTTTTAAACAGTTCAGCACTAAGCAGAGTCACCCATGGTGACTCTGGCAGCAACTAGCTCAGCCTGACCTCAGCTCTTGCCTTTTTCCTTTTACATTATTTTTCTTTTCATGATGACAGTGGTGAGGCTCTGCCTCTCCTGCCTCCCCTGACTGCACATCCCTGAATGCCAGACATGACTGAAGCAGTGGCTACTCTCTAGAGAGGTATGTTCCATAATATAGGGATAGCCTTAAAAAGGCCTTTGTCCTTTCCAAGGTAAAACCTTCAGCAGGTCTCTCTTGAAAGTTCTCATAGGCAGACCAGCATTTTTCTGGAGGAGGCCATTTTTTATGCCAGCAATCACCAATCTTTCTAGTACCAGGTACCAGTTTTTTGAAAGACAATTTTTCCACAGACAGGGCAGGAGGGGGAGGGGGTATATTTTTTGTGTGCAACCTAGATCTGTGCCTACGCAGATGATGGTGCTCTCACACAGCCTGGTTTCTAACAGGCCCTGGACCAAGGGTTGGTGAGTCCAGTTTTAAATAACCTGCCCCTGTTTTTCTAAATAATAAGCAGCAGCTTCCAATTGTCCAGAAGCTTCTAGAGACCCAGTGCAGTAACCCCAAAATAGAAGTCATTCTGCAATAGAATGACATCCTCCCAATAGCTTGGCTTCTGCTGCTTGTACCAGTAGTTGCTCCTAGCTCACTTTTAAAGGCATGGTCATATGTAGCACAGTGCAGCAGTCCAACCATGTGGTGGTAAGGGGATAGGATAGGATAGGATAGTGTTGTGGCCCAGCAGGAGCCGTTGGAGCTGCCACCAGACTCCAACAGCGAGGGGACTTGTGAGTCGGCTCTGGAGGATGTGGAGGACCCTGGACAGGGTTCCAACTCCGAGCAGGGCGCAGAGAGACTGGTTGGCCACCAGGTGGCGCTTGAGTCTTGGACCAGTGGGGAGGAGACAAGGGAGAGTGAGCTGGAGAGTGAGTTGTTCCTGGATATAGGCCATCGAAGAGCTACTAGGCGTCAGGAACAATTACGCAATTACAGGAAGTGATTGTACTCAGCTGGTGGTCATTAGGCTTCTCTCCAGACTATAAAAAGCTACTTGTGCACACGACCCTCTTTGCAGAAGTCAACGCAGGATTGAATGTCGGAGGACATTACTGTGAGCTTGGCTGGCTGGATTTCTGCCAAGCCTTATCTGTGTTTATTGCTGCCTGAGTTTGTCTGAGTTGCTGCCAAGGTCCTTATCTGTTTGTTCTGTTTGGGTTTCAGCCACCGAAGTTTTGTTGTCTTGCTATTAAAGTACATTCCAGTTAAGCTTGTCTTGGCATTCATTACTGGACGGAGGAGGGGGTCAGAACAGGATAGGATAGGAAGGATAGGCTAGGACTAAGTTTCTTAGCAGGACTTCTCCATTGTTGCAATGTAACTGTAGCTACTTTCTCACTGTAAAATGATGATAAAAGTCAGGACATGTTGTGAGAGGCCGAATTGATTGTCTGAATCAATACCATTCTCTTCAGTACCATCTGTACATTTCTTTCTTGCACAGAATGTGCTGAAGGTAAAACAGAATTCCCAGTGTTTGCAAAGAAGATTTATTGCCTTCCGAAATGGCAATTTCCTTTCCTTTCCTTTCCCTTTTTCCTCAAACCTTAAAGCTGAGGGGAAGCCTTTCAACGGATGTTTGAGTGTGCACTTTGATTTATTTGATGCGTTCAGATACAGTTCCTGTCAACAAGCACTGTGCGTTTGCCAAAGTAATTGCTCATTACTGGGGAGTAACAAAGCAAATTCATCCACGCTGCGACTACATGTATCACATCTGTTGGCTGCATGAATATTACATTTGGAGATGGAAGAGGGTGCCTTGTTCCTCGAGTGCTTTACAAATTTCATTATTTTTTTATCTGTCAAATCTTTTGCGATCTGGACAGCAGAGTTGAGCTCTGTGTTTTCCACCAAGTAAAAAGTGATTTCCTCTCCTATGGGATAAAATCTAACTGGAGAGACGATGTTCGGAGGCAAGCTGAATTGCCCGAGCTAAACAATTAATATAAAATGCATCACGTTGCCCTGAATGGCAGATCATTCAAGGGCCAGCCATAGAATGTGATGATACATCATGGGGGCCTTGCTGTAGAAGTGCAGCTCTGCTGAGCAATGAGGAATTATTTATCATTGCCAGTGACTAGCTCAAAATATTTGCCAAGGGCTAAATTTCATTCTGTGGAAAAATAGGGTGAAATAGCCTGCCAATTACCTCCCTGAGACCTATTAGATCGCACAGACTAGGCCTCCTCCGGATTCCATCTGCTGGCCAATGTCGGCTGGTGACCCCCCCGGGGGAGGGCCTTCTCTGTTGCTGCTCCGGCCCTCTGGAACGATCTCCACGTTGAGATCCGGACTCTCACTACCCTTCCGGCCTTCCGCAAAGCAACCAAGACCTGGCTGTTCCGGCAGGCCTGGGGCTGCTGAATTATTCAGCCCCATCTTGTGTTATGAATGTTGTTGTATTTTTAACTGCTGTTTTTTATTTTTTATATTCCCCTTTCCCTTTTTTATTTGTAAGCCGCCCTGAGTCTTCCGAGAGTGGGCGGCATATAAGTTAATAAAATGAATGAATGAATGAATATATGGTTTGTACCAGAGGTGGGTTCCTACCAGTTCGCACCTATTCGGTAGAACCGGTTCGTCAAATCTACCAAACCGGTTAGAAGAGGTTCCACCAGTGGACCCGGAAAGCAGGCCACACCTACAGAAGAGGTTTCAAAAAATTTTGAAACCCACCACTGGTCCTTGGATATGATTATTCTACACTGTCATGCTCATATTTATAAAACTCAGAGCCTCTGTGAAAGGTAAGGATGACTACTGCGTTTGTGGTGCAATCAGAACATTGCGTGTGTTGAAGTTGTTTTAACGCAAACCAAAGATGCCTTTTAAAAAACAAGTTTACATCATATTCTTATGCATGCCAGTGCTGTGTGGGAGGTAATTTGAGGTGGTTCTGACGGCATCTTCATATCCACTCACATTGGTGGCAAGCCACTCCCATCCGGTCACATGGGCGGCAAGCCACTCCCACAAAGGAGGCCACACCCACAGAGTAGGTTCGAACAATTTTTGAAACCCACCACTGGTTTGTACCATATTTTTTGGAGTATAAGATGAACTTCCCACCCCCCAAAAGGGGGTGAAAATTTTGGTGCGTCTTATACACCAAATGTAGCCCTGCCCACCGCTGCCCCTCCCCCCGCCCTTTGGCCTCTGCCTCCCAGAAATTTACCTCCTTGCAGCAAAGAGGGAAAATGGGGCTTGCGGAGGTGACAATAGGCTATGGCAATCCCTGCAGCCTGAAACAGCTGATCATCGGGAGGCCGGGTGCTGAAGCTGAAATTGAAACTGAAACGGGCTTTTTGCTGCAAGGAGGCAAATTGCTGGCAGGCCGAGGCAGATTGTTTTTTTCTTGTGCTAATCAGCCTAAACTGAAACAGGCTGTTTGCTGTTTGCTGCAAGGAAGTAAGTCAATAATAAATGCCTATAGACTGTTCGAATTATTAGACTTATTTTTAAAAGACTGCTTTATTATTGTTCTGGACAACCTAACAAAATGAAGAAGTTTTTAAAAATAAATGCTTGATTTGAAGGAGCCCAGTGCTATTGTATCTTCTTTTAAATAGCAGAGAGTAACGGAGGCAAATTGATGGATGGCACAGGCAGATTTCCCCCCCCCTCCTTGTTTTCCTCCCCAAAAGCTAGGTGTGTCTTATACTTCGGAGCATCTTATACTCTGAAAAATACGGTAATTAGGTTGGTATAATCTAATGAACTGATATCTTCCTCTTCAACTTGCTTGTCTAATCTACTTTTGTTTTATGAAAAAAATCATTTAGGGTGGTCTAATAAACTTAAACTTTTTATTTAAAGCCCCAAATGAATCAATGGATTTCAAAAATATACATTATGAAGCATTGCCCTCCGATTCTATTGTAGTTGTTTGTGGTATGCCATATAACTTGCAATATCTCTCTGGTCTGATTTTTTTTTCCACTGTGTATTCTCTTGATTTATTCTCTTGAAGTATGAAATGAACTCTATTTTTACTTGACTTGGACTACTGCCCAGTGATAGGAAAACATTTTAACTGGCATACCTTTTCCTCTAAAAGTATGTAATTTCAACCATACAGAGGACCCACAGGGATAAAGAAAGTCATTGCAGTACTTCTAGGCTCTTCTGTAGTACTAAAGGAAAAGAAGGGAGAAATAGGAGAGAAATTGACAGAAGTCTTCCTTCTCATCACTGCTCAGCTGGGAACGACTGCAATATTTTGTCTCTGAGATAAATGTCATTCAGCTCTGTCCAAACCCAACCACAGGCCCATTTCTTTTTTTTAAGAAAAAAGAAGCCTAATTTCCAATCAGATTTGGACTGCAATAATCCACATTGTGATTAGATGGCAGCAAAGATACACAGACAATTAACTCTTTGCTGCCACTTAGTGGTTCAAATTTGACAGATTGCAAAATCGATGCACTTTCCCTAGACATTATGTTCCAAAGATTTGGGGGAGTTGAGGATTTTAAACTTTTTTTTATCCAACACCCCCCCCACCTATTTTATCAATGATCCCTGGACACATATGCCCATGAGCCCACATGTATACATGTTGCTTGATGAAGCCTGGAAAGTGCAACAAAAGATGCAGCAATGCAGAGGTGGGTTTCAAAAAATTTTGGAAGCTCTTCTGTAGGTGTGGCCTGCTTTCCGGGTCCACTGGTGGAACCTCTTCTAACCGGTTCGGTAGATTTGACGAACTGGTTCTACCGAATAGGTGCGAACTGGTAGGAACCCACCTCTGTTCTGACCTGTGATTGCAGGAGTTATCGGTGCCTTTTATTTCCAGTGGAAGTTTACTCGAGGAAATAATGTACATGGTGTATAATCCATGAGCAGGACCCCTCCCTGTCAAAGCTCTTCATGTCCTGTGATTTTCAAAGGGAGAGATTAAAGTAGGCCCTTAACTTTCTCCCTGCGTACTGAATTCATCCAGGGCGAAAAGCACCTTGTTGTGGCTAGAGAGTTTCCATAATGGTCTCTTTTGCACAGAGCAGGATAAAATGAAAATTTCCTGTGGTTCAGACATGCCTCTTGTCATGTGTTAGTTTTCAGTCTCTTGTCATGTGTTAGTTTTAGTGACAACGACAGTGGCATTTCTATTTGTCACTTGAGATGAATAAGTGGCTTTAATTTTATTATTTCCATTCATATGCGAAAGTTGTTCTGTATACTTGAACTAGCTCTTCTGCAGATGGCTTTATATCTGTTTTATTGCAGTGTTTTCAAAAGTTTAAGATACTTCAGAGATACTTGATGGCGCTCAGGCAACACACTACTAAAAACAGCATAAAATATGGATGGCCTGTTCACAAGATTAAACTTAACTGAGCTTTCCAGATTCTTTGTAATTGTGGTCATGAATGAACTGTCATCCCTTGCCATCTTTATTTTTAGATATATAGGCTGTCAGATATGCTGGATATGAGAATATTTATTCCTCTCAGAAAATTTCACAGGTGACCAAATCTTTAATCCAACTAATAACTCTGTTCTCAGGAACACCTCATTTTCCACCAGGAGGGGGGGGATGGGAGGAGAGGAAATTTGACTCAGGGAGTGCCTTATATTTTTTTTCTTTTCAAATTTGAGCCAAGGAGAATTAACACACAATTTTCACACACACACACATCCCAGAGGTGGGTTCCTACCAGTTCGCACCTATTCGGTAGAACCGGTTCGTCAAATCTACCGGACCGGTTAGAAGAGGTTCCACCAGTGGACCCGGAAAGCAGGCCACACCTACAGAAGAGGTTCCAAAAATTTTTGAAACCCACCACTGGCAAGGATCTTGTAACTTGACAGTTTTAAGACTTGCATGCTTCAATGCCAGAGTTTCTGAATAGCTACTTGGACTGACCTAAGTACTAATTCATAATTTCATATCCGGTCACATGGGTGGCAAGCCACTCCCATCTGGTCACATGGGTGGCAAGCCACTCCCACAAAGGAGGCCACACCCACAGAGTAGGTTCCAACAATTTTTGAAACCCACCACTGACACACACACACACACACACACACACACACACACAGAGAGAGAGAGAGAGAGAGAGAGAGAGAGAGAGAGAGAGATATCACTCTGTATTTTACTTCCTGGTAAGTACTGTTATGGCCTGAATTAAGAGAGTTAATATGCTTCCAATAAAGGAGAAAATGTTGAAAGGTTGAAATGAGGGGTCATTGGTGGTCTCTGAACTTGGATATTTTCTTGCAGATATTTCATTACTTAAACCAGGTAACATTATCAATGCTAGTTACTGATGATGTTACCTAGTTTATATGAGCTTATACGAGCGGTCATTCAACAGCAGTATTCCTGGGCAGAGCCCAAAGTCATCCATGGTAGAAGAAATACTGTAACTTAAATCTTCTAAGTTCAAAAACTTAATCACTGCACCAAAATTTCCCATAGTAGCTACTGAAAAAAGTAGCAATAAATAAAATTATAAGAAGGTACTACAGTCCTGAATAACATTATAGCAGTGGTGGGATTCAGCCAGTTCGCACTGATTTGGGAGAACCGGTTGTTAACTTTCTAAGCAGTTGGGAGAACCAGTTGCTGGAAGAAATCTTATATTTTTTTCCCACTTTACAGGGCTAATCCTGTAAGGAAGACAGGAAGGAAACATTCTGGTGCTGTTTCTAGTCTAATCTTTATTGCCCTGCTTACAAAAACTGCATCTCTGATTAACCCTTATTACATTGTAACAGCTAAGGTGAAGCACCCATCGATGGGAGTGACGTTGAGTTGGCCATGCCCACAAAGGCACAGGACCACAAACCCACGCCTACCCAGCTGGTTATTAGGGCAGAGAACCGGTTGTTAAATTATTTGAATCCCACCACTGCATTATAGGTAGTCCTCAATTAACGATTGCCTTATTTATTGATCATTCACAGTTGCAATGGTAGATAGAGATGAAAAAGTAACATTACAACCAGTTCTCCCATTTTCAGCTTTTGCAGATTTCCTGTAAAGCAAAGGAAAGCTGAAATACGATCATAAACACAATTTAACTTAGTGACTACTTCACTTAACAACTGAGTTTCCAGTCCCATCTGTGGTTGCTAAATGAAGGCTACCTGTAAAAGGGTACTGTGGACCCAAAACTCACTAGACTGAAAGTGCACAGAATAAAAAAAAATCAAACAAATGTGTTTTATCTTTTTGGGAACAACCTGGTCCCAGAAGATGCCGTTATGTAAGAAAAAGTTATGTAACAAAGTCTATCTGAGAACAATATGAACAAGAATTTATTACTAGACATCCCCCCCAAAAAAACAGATGAATCTCTAAAAAAGGAAAAGAGAAATAAAAAGTGATAGACTGCAGTGATTTATTGACTGTTGGGGCCTTTACTGTTGAAGATGTAGCATAAAAACCAGAAGCCATCCGTCACTTCAATATTTCTATGGTCAATTCTTAGGCTGTTTCCTATATTTGTTGTCATTAGTTTGGTCTTCTCTAAATTTAATTTTAACCCCATGTTTCATGTTTACCTCGATATTTGTTGCTAGAGTTTGCAAATCACTGCATTTTCAGCTCTCGGAGTAGTATGGTCTGCATACTGCAGATTATTGAAGTTTCTTCCTTCTGTTTTAACGTATGCTTCTCTTCTTCCATTCCAGTTTCTTTCAGTCTGTATTCCTCGTATAGGTTGAGGTGCAGTGGTTAGAGTGCAGCACTGCAGGCTACTTCAGCTGACTACAGTTCAGCAGTTCATCTGTTCAACTCTCACTGGCTCAGGGTTGACTCAGCCTTCCATCCTTCCGAGGTGGGTAAAATGAGGAACCGGATTGTTGTTGGGGGCGATATGCTGACTCTGTAAACTGCTTAGAGAGGGCTGAAAGCCCTATGAAGTGGTATATAAGTCTAATTGCTATTGCTATTGAATAAATAAATAGAGAATAAAAAACACTGCCTTCTCTCACTTCTTGACAACCTGGAGTTAGTCTATTTTGCCATCTTCCATCTGGACTACGACTTCCTTGTCTGAGTATAGAGTTCACATGAGAACAATGAGAAATTCTGCAATTTATATGGTATGGCAGACTTTTAAATGAACTCTTGGGGTTTTCTTTTCCTTTTTTTCCCCCAAGGGATTTAGTATATGAAATAAAAAGATGTATCCTTGAACGGCAAGATTCTTATATTGCTCAATATTTGGTGTCATTTGTATTCCTGATATATACTGATACTAAGATTTTCCCTTAGTTGCAATTTCATAAGCTTCTCAAAGGCCTTCGACAGACAAAAAACTTGGCTGCGCCATGGGCTCACCTGGGTCACCCATTGTGGCCAATCTCTACATGGAAGTAGAAACCAATGCCTTAAACTCCGTCACAGGAATTCCACCTACTCACTGGTATATGTGTTTGGACGATACTTGGGTTAAGATCAGGGGTGGGCTTCAAAAATTTAGCAAGGGGTTCTCTGCCCGGTTGCTGGGTGGGCGTGGCCTAGTTGGCCTCCTGCACCATGGCAGGGGGTGCGTTTTTGCCGTCTCCGGATTCCGAAGGTTTTCCTTGAGCCTCCAGGAGGGTAAAAACTGCCTCCCCAGGCTCCAGAGGCCCTGTGGAGGCCGGAAATGGGCCCACTTCTCGAACTTCTGGTAGGCCCATTTTTCTCCCTCCCCGAGCCTCTGCGAGTGCGCTACATTTACCTACATCCAAATCGGGCCTCATGGAGACTCCTGGGAGGGGAGGGGAGGGGTGGGCAGGGCCAGCCAGGAGTGGGATTTGGGGGTTCTCTGCACAGAATCTTAGCTAGAGGTTCTCCCAAACCCCTCTGAACCCAAGCAGCACACCCCTGGTTAAGATTAAAATGCAGGAAGCGGAAGCCGCTCTGTCTCCCCAGTCCATTTTTCCACACAACTCTATTTTGTTTTTACAGCGTCTGATGCTAAATAGTTGATTTACAAGAAAAATAATGCTCTGCCTTGACATGAGGTGAGCAATGCTTTTAACATTTTGAATGTGCTTTCAGCTCCTCAAATACAAGTGCCGAGTCGTTTTAAGGATGAACATATAAGCATTTACTAACGTCAGGTGCCTCAAAGTCAAACCATCTCGGTTGGGAGGAAAAATCTCAAAAATAGTACTCCCCATCCATTATTAATATTTTATAATAATAGCGTGCTGAACTTTACAGCCAAGATAAGAATAATAATAAAATGACTCACACTGAAACATGGAGGCAGATTAGTCATTTAGTTGATGCAAAGCAGGAAAAACAAAGAATGCTGATTCTTTGTGCTTAACAGGGTGGCTCAGTTATTATTATTTTTTATTAAAATAAAAATATAATTGTGTTTCAATCTAATTCTCCAGCACGTATGAGAAATGGCATCATTTCCCAACGTGTCTGTATTTTGCGTGAGCTTTTAAAGGCACAAAAGGGCCTTTAAAGAGCCGAGGTGGCGCAGTGGTTAAATGCAGCACTGCAGGCTACTTCAGCTGACTGCAGTTCGGCTGTTCAAATCTCACCACCTCAAGGTTGACTCAGCCTTCCATCCTTCCGAGGTGGGTGAAATGAGGACACAGACTGCGGGGGCAATATGCTGACTCTGTAAACTACTTAGAGAGGGCTGAAAGCCCTATGAAACGGTATATAAGTCTAACTGCTATTGCTATTGCTAAAAGGGCCAGATGTAACTTATAGCAGAATTAACCCAAAGCAGATAACTAGAAAGAAAACAACCCTTGATAAAAAGTCGGTCTACATAGACAAAAATTTGTCACAAAGCCCGGCTTTGAGAAGATCAAAACCAATGATAGCATAATTTAAAATTGAAGAGGGAGTGATTACACCCAACAGATTATACCAGAAAGATTAGGCTTATCGTCAGTATCGTAACAAGTCATTTTAATAGTTTAATAAGCTTCCTGTGCTTTACTCAGCTGATACCAGTATCATTGATCTCTTTAAGAGCTAATCTGATATTGAAAGATTGAACTTTTGCTTCTGAAACAAGACTTTCTCTTTCTAACAACATATTCTTTAAGCTACTATTTTGTGCATGGTGTCTGTGTATTAAAGGTGGGTTCCTACCAGTTTGCACCTATTCGGTAGAACCGGTTCGTCAAATCTACCGAACCGGTTAGAAGAGGTTCCACAAGTGGACCCGGAAAGCAGGCCACACTTACAGAAGAGGTTCCAAACTTTTTTGAAACCCACCACTGGTCCTTGGATATGATTATTCTACACTATCATGCTCATATTTATAAAACTCAGTGCCTCTGTGAAAGGAAAGGATGACTTCTGTGTTTGTGGTGCAATCAGAACATTGCGTGTGTTGAAGTCGTTTTAACGCAAACCAAAGATGCCTTTTAAAAAACAAGTTTACATCCTATTCTTATGCATGCCAGTGCTGTGTGTGCGGTAATTTAAGGTGGTTCTGGTCACATGGGCGGCAAGCCACTCCCATCTGGTCACATGGGCAGCAAGCCACTCCCACAAAGGAGGCCACACCCCCAGAGTAGGTTCGAACAATTTTTGAAACCCACCACTGCTGTGTATGTTCATAGATATACAAAAGGGAAGGGAGAATTTTGTGTTCTTGATGAGTACATTACGTATGTTAACTGAAGGCCACCTTGGAATATAAGTCGAAGCTGCTTGTAGCCATGATTTACAGTAGGTTAGAGAAGCAGTCCCCAACCTTTCTGGCACTAGAGATCAGTTTCGGAAGAAAAATTGTCTTCTACAGATGGTGAGGGGAAAGTAGGGAATGGTTTCACCTGCAGTGTAGATCTTGAGTATGTGCAGATGAAGCTTCATTTGCTCATCTCTACTTGTGCAGCCCACTTCCTAAAGGGGCAAGAATTGGTGCCCTGTTTCCCTTCAAATAATACCTCCTCGGATAATAAGCCCAATCATGCGCTAAAATAAGCCCTCCCAAAAAATAAACCCTACCTTGACCAGGCTCAAACATCGGCCACCAGCATGCACAGAAGATGGTGAGAAGAAAACTCCCTTTTCCATATCTTAATTATATTTTAAAAAATCCCAATGTGTTTCAACTGAATATCTCTGTCAGGGGAATGAGAAGGAATAAATGAAAATGTTTTCAAAATGCCTGGAACAAAATTCAAATATACCTGAGACCTGCATTATTTTCCCCATAATTAGATTAGCCTCAACCCCGTTGGCCTTTCATAAACCCTTAAAGAAACATTTTTTTTTCTCTCAGGGATGGAGGTCAGGAGGAAGTTGAACCCATAAATTGAATGTATTTGTTGGTTTTCCTCAGTGGCCATGTTTGATTTGTTATATGTGTGCTTTATCATGTTACTGTATTGGTGTGTCTATTGTGTCAGTTGAATGAAAGGCAGAGTATAACTGAAATAAATGTTTGTGCAAAATTGATTCAATTCTGAGCTTATTAAATGATTTAAATTGCCTAGCTGTATGTAACCCAGTGGTTTGTTGCTTGAAAGCCTAATCTGTCGCCCTTTTTTGTCACAAAACCTACATGTGAAATGAAGGAACATGTTTAATTAAAAGTGTCAGAAATGGATAATCTGTTCTGAATACATGGGCTAGGCAGTGGTGTCCCTCATAACTACTACACCATCAGATACTGCATCAATAATCTTGTCGCCATAAACGTTCACTTTGTGAGGTACTTATAGGTACATTTTAAAATATTTTAAGTCCCAAAGAAAGATCAAATACATTCACTGGGCCTAATTTTCTTGCAGGTGTATCTAAAACAGTGACGTGCACTGAGGTTTATAGTTGGTGAGGCAAACAGGCAAAAGCCGCCCTATATCGGACACAGCAGCAGGGCGTTCGGACGCCCCGGTGCTGTGTCCACCATAGACGTGAGACGCAGGGAGTAGGTCGGGTGGCGGGGGGTGGGCTGGCTGGCTGGGGAGGGGGGATCATGGCTGCTCAGGTGGCTCCCGCCGGCCACCGCCAGCAGCTTGGGTGTCCCGGCTCCGTCCAGGCTGAAGAAAGCGGGGGATTGTTCGTCAGAGGAGGCGGGAGGGCAAGGCGGCAGAGCAGAAAAAGAAAAAGGCAAGAGCTGCTGAGGTCAGGCTGGGTTAGCTGCTGCCAGAGCCTCCAATGTTCTTATCTTTATGATCACTTGAGCGATCAGTTAAGCAAGGGTTAAAAGCTGAAAAATTCCTTATGTAGAGGAGGCGCGTGGTTCTCTCGCCTCCTCCTGTAGAGGACAATTTTTAGAGGATTTTTTAAACAGTTAAGCACTAAGCAGAGTCATCCACTATGACTCTGGCAGCAACTAGCTCAGCCTTTTTCCTTTTAATTTTTTTTCTTTTCATGATGACAGTGGTGAGGCCCTGCCTCCCCTGCCTCCCCTGACTGCACATCCCTGATCTAAAACCATAGCTTGGTTTGGCTAATTGCCTTCTGATAGCCTTCACTGGATGATTAAAAAGTTGAGCTACCAAGAGTAAGGCAGAAATGCAGAGACAAAATTACATTTCGGCAAAACACAAGGAACATGTTACGACTGAGGTGCAGCATAGGGTCTGTATAACTTTAGATTAAAAGAATGACTAGTTTTCACAGAAAAATACCACCTAGGATTTTTGTAAGGAAACTCTCTAATCAGTTACTGAAGAATCCCAGCTTTAAAATTTATTTCGGTCTTTTCTAACGTCTACCTAGTTTGACAAAAATGTCCATGGTGCTTAGAGATGAAGGAAGGTGTAATCTAATTCAATTGGCAGATATGGGTTGGAGAAAACTGTCTCGTACTGTAAAATGATAATGTAAAACACATTCCTTTTATGTTAAGTGTAGGTGTAGCCCCTTCCTCTCAAGGTATTGTAGAAAAAGAAGGAAGTTTGTATACTTGGGATTCACAGGTGGATTTCACATAATTTTATCACCAGTTCACCGCACACCAAAATAGTGAGCGCACACGTGCACACTTCATGAGCCTTCTGTGCATGCATGCAGCATTCCGCACATGCACTTTGCTAACGCATGCAGCTTGCATGCATGCACGGGGCTTAGTAAACATGGCTAAATAGGACAGCATAGAGCTGGGGCAGGTTAGCGGGCCAAGGGTGGACTTCAAAATTTTTTACTACTGGTTCGGCAGGCATGGCTAGAGGGAGGGTGGCATGTGACTGAGTGGGTGTGGCCAACTTGACATCACTCACACTCAGTCACATGACCTCCGCACCAAGCCACGCCCACTGAAACGGTGGTGAAAAGTTTTGATTTGGGGGGGGGGGAACTCCAGCCTTTCCAGAGCTAAGGGAGTACCTGCAAACTACTCATTAAGAAAAAAAAGGTTTTTGTTCTCGGCCCCCAAGAACACTCTGCAGGCTTCAGCAGGCCTGGGGGAAGGCAAAAAAGCTCCTGTTTTTGCAAAAAATGGGCAGAAAATGGCCTGATTTTCGCAAAAACAGAGGGATTTTTTTCCTTCCCCCAGCCCTGCTGAAGCCTGCAAAGTGTTCTGGAGGCTGAGGGAAGGCAAAAACGCCTTGGTTTTTGCGAAAAATGCCCCATCTCTGAGACCTCTCTGGGACTGGCATGCGCACACCATTAAAAAGGGGGGGAAATCAAATTTTTCAATGAAGATTGTTCTGTGCATGTGCAGAACAGAAAATAAAGATGGTGGCACCCAGGATGGAACCAGTACAGTTACGTGTCTGGCCAAGTTACTACCTATTCGGCCGAACTGGCCCAAACCAGTAAGAACCCACCTCTGGAGTGGGCCCATCTGCAAGTCACCACTACCTGTTCACCAGAACCAGTCCAAACCGGCTGAATACCATCATTGTTGGGTTCACTTAGGTGAGTTGGGCAGGGTAGACATTGATCGTATAAATATAAAAAATAAATATAAATAAATAGCCTGGCATATAGCACAGTAGAGATAAAAAATTGCTAAGTGCATATTTTCCTAATATGCATGCTTATTATCTTACCATGATTTCATAAGTCTCTGAGTACGGAGTCACCTGACACCTATCATCCAATAACATGGTACTTATTTGAGTCTCTTCAACTAGGTACTGTGTTCTGACCCTCCTCCTCCGTCCAGTAACAAAAGCCGAGACCAGCTTACTTAGAATGTCCTTTAATAGCAAGACCAGAATCTCGGTGGCTGAAAGCCAAGCAAAGAAACAGATAAGGAAATTGGCAGCAAGTCCGACAAACCTTGGCAGCAATCCAGCCTGCCAAGTTAGTTACGTTCTCTTTAGTCAAAGCGTTGACTTCTGCAAGAAGGGCGTGTCACCAGTCTTTTTTATAGTCTGGAGAGGAGCCTAATGACCACCAGCTGAGCACAATTACCTCCTCTAATTACGTAATTGTTCCTGACGCCGAGTAGTTCTTCGATGGCGTGCATCCAGGAACAACTCACTCCTGGTTTCTGGATCACTCTCCCTTGTCTCCTCCCCACTGATCCAAGGCTCATGTGCCACCTGGTGGCCAACCAGTCTCTCTGCACCCTGCTCAGAGTCGGAACCCTGTCCAGAGTCCTCCACATCCTCCAGGGCTGACTTATAGGGCCCCTCACTATTGGAGTCTGGTGGCAGCTCCAACGGCTCCTGCTGGGCCACAACAGTACTGTATAGGTAGGCCTTTGGGGTGGTAGAGAATAAAAGAGGCATAGCTTGCCCACCACATAATTTTGGCTCTTCTGGCTGCTCTCCAAGGAGCTTCCATGAAACAAAACACTCTGTCACCATTCACCAGGATGGCATGCATGTACCCCTATGAAGTTGGCAAGCTTCTCCATGAATGATCAGCTTGACTGTAGTTTTTGTGTGCAGCCCTGCTCTCTTTCTACCTTAGAAAATCCCACTCTAATGAAGCATTGCTTTAAAAAGGACAACCCAGGTAGTCCTTGACTTATAGCAGTTCATTTAGTCACCATTCAAAGTTGCAAAAAGAGGAAGTAAAAAAAGTGACCTATGGCACTTTTTTCACATTTACAACCGTTGCCGCATCCCCGCGGTCACCCGATCAATGTTCAGATGCTCGGCAACTGACTCATATTTATGACGGTTGCAGCGTCCTGGATCATGTGATCACCTTTTGCAACAAGCCAAGTCAACGGGGAAGCCAGATTCCTTTAACAACCATGTGACTAATTTAACAACGACAGTGATTCCGCCAACAAATGTGGCGAGAAAGTTCGTAGCAATAGCAATAGCAGTTAGACTTATATAGCGCTTCATAGGGCTTTCAGCCCTCTCTAAGCGGTTTACAGAGTCAGCCTATTGCCCCCAACAACAATCCGGGTCCTCATTTTACCCACCTCGGAAGGATGGAAGGCTGAGTCAACCTTGAGCCGGTGAGATTAGAACCGCTGAACTGCAGAACTGCAGTCAGCTGAAGTGGCCTGCAGTGCTGCATTTAACCACTGCGCCACCTCGGCTCTCGTAAAATGGAGCAACACTCATTGAACAAATGCTTCATTTAGCAACATAAATTTTGGGCTCAGTTGTGGTCGTAACTGGAGGACTACGTGTAATAACCCCTACTTTTGTTCCTTCATCTATAAATAATAAATTCCGAGGTGATAGTACTTTCATTACTCACTTCCCCGGTCATCAAATTTATGTTATGTACTTTCTTGCGCCTCTTTTAAAGAAATAAATTGGTGCCGTTTGTCAGGAAGAGAATGGAATGAAATTCTGATTTTGTCCAGAAATCACTGACACTTTGGAGAATTTGCTCAGTGACTGAGGTACCTCTTCATTTATTAGGAGTACAGGGACTAAGTCTGAATTGCAACCGTTTTATTCCTTTGCTCGGAATGCCACGGAGACGATCTGAATCCGTGCTGTGAATGAGCCCTCTTTATAATACTTAACTGCACCAGCCTTCATAGAAGAGTTCAATTTATAAAGATAAATGAAAGCTGCCCCAGACACCACAAAAGCAATACAAAACCAATGAAGGAACTCAATTAAACATTAGCTATCCCATGACAGGATATGATAGATAGCAGTGAAAACGTGCAGGCCATGAAAATTAATTTCAGGCCATTTGGTTATGCTATTTCAAGAGTTTTCCTCACTTCCAGAACTGTGTGTGTGTGTGCAGCAGTGGTGGGATCAGGGGTGGGTTCCTCCCGGTTCGCACCGGTTCTTGCGATCCGGTTCGTCAGTGAACCCGGAAGTAATTAACTTCCGGGTTCCTAGCCCCTGTCGCTGGGTGCCTGCAGGGTTTTTCTTTTTAAAAAACACCTCTCCGGAGAGGAAGCCCTGTCAAAGCGCACCTTTCCTGCCTCAGCGGCTGCAGGGACCGCCCCGCTGCTTTATCTTCCTCCTCCTCCTCCTCCCCTTCCGCCCACAGCAGCAGCAACGGCAGCCGAGCTGGGAAAGGGGCGCTTTGGCAGGGCTGTGGGAGCCCTGTCAAAGCGCACCTTTCCGGCATCAGCGGCTGCAGGGACCGCCCCGCCGCTTTCTCTTCCTCCTCCTCTTCCCCTTCTGCCATGAGCAGCAGCAACGGCAGCCGAGCTGGGAAAGGGGCGCTTTGGCAGGGCTGTGGGAGCCCTGTCAAAGCGCACCTTTCCGGCATCAGCGGCTGCAGGGACCGCCCCGCCGCTTTCTCTTCCTCCTCCTCCTCTTCCCCTTCTGCCATGAGCAGCAGCAACGGCAGCCGAGCTGGGAAAGGGGCGCTTTGGCAGGGCTGTGGGAGCCCTGTCAAAGCGCACCTTTCCCGCGTCGGCGGCTGCAGGGACCGCCCCGCCGCTTTCTCTTCCTCCTCCTCCTCTTCCCCTTCTGCCATGAGTAGCAGCAACGGCAGCCGAGCTGGGAAAGGGGCGCTTTGGCAGGGCTGTGGGAGCCCTGTCAAAGCGCACCTTTCCCACGTCGGCGGCTGCAGGGACCGCCCCGTCGCTTTCTCTTCCTCCTCCTCTTCCCCTTCTGCCATGAGCAGCAGCAACGGCAGCCGAGCTGGGAAAGGGGCGCTTTGGCAGGGCTGTGGGAGCCCTGTCAAAGCGCACCTTTCCCGCGTCGGCGGCTGCAGGGACCGCCCCGCCGCTTTCTCTTCCTCCTCCTCCTCTTCCCCTTCTGCCATGAGCAGCAGCAATGGCAGCCGAGCTGGGAAAGGGGCGCTTTAGCAGGGCTGTGGGAGCCCTGTCAAAGCGCACCTTTCCCGCGTCGGCGGCTGCAGGGACCGCCCCGCCGCTTTCTCTTCCTCCTCCTCCTCTTCCCCTTCTGCCATGAGCAGCAACAACGGCAGCCGAGCTGGGAAAGGGGCGCTTTGGCAGGGCTGTGGGAGCCCTGTCAAAGCGCACCTTTCCCACATCAGCGGCTGCAGGGACCGCCCCGTCGCTTTCTCTTCCTCCTCCTCTTCCCCTTCTGCCATGAGCAGCAGCAACGGCAGCTGAGCTGGGAAAGGGGCGCTTTGGCAGGGCTGTGGGAGCGCTGTCAAAGCGCACCTTTCCCGCATCAGCGGCTGCAGGGACCGCCCCGCCGCTTTCTCTTCCTCCTCCTCTTCCCCTTCTGCCATGAGCAGCAACAACGGCAGCCGAGCTGGGAAAGGGGCGCTTTGGCAGGGCTGTGGGAGCCCTGTCAAAGCGCACCTTTCCCACGTCGGCGGCTGCAGGGACCGCCCCGTCGCTTTCTCTTCCTCCTCCTCCTCTTCCCCTTCTGCCATGAGCAGCAGCAACGGCAGCCGAGCTGGGAAAGGGGCGCTTTAGCAGGGCTGTGGGAGCCCTGTCAAAGCGCACCTTTCCCACGTCGGCGGCTGCAGGGACTGCCCCGTCGCTTTCTCTTCCTCCTCCTCCTCTTCCCCTTCTGCCATGAGCAGCAGCAACGGCAGCCGAGCTGGGAAAGGGGCGCTTTGGCAGGGCTGTGGGAGCCCTGTCAAAGCGCACCTTTCCCGCGTCGGCGGCTGCAGGGACCGCCCCGCCGCTTTCTCTTCCTCCTCCTCCTCTTCCCCTTCTGCCATGAGCAGCAACAACGGCAGCCGAGCTGGGAAAGGGGCGCTTTAGCAGGGCTGTGGAAGCCCTGTCAAAGCGCACCTTTCCCGCGTCGGCGGCTGCAGGGACCGCCCCGTCGCTTTCTCTTCCTCCTCCTCCTCCTCCCCTTCTGCCATGAGCAGCAGCAACGGCAGCCGAGCTGGGAAAGGGGCGCTTTTGCAGCGCTTCCGCCACGCCCCCAAGGACCGCTGACCTCGCGCCTCCGTTTCTTCTTCTTCCCCAGCCTTCCCAGTTAGCTTGCTTGAAGCTCCGAGGAGGCGGGAGGAGGGTCGCAGCAGGAGTGGAAGTGGGGGGAGGTCTTCCCGGCCGGGAAGAGCTGAGAGGCTGCCGGCCCCTTTCGCAGGAAAGTTAACTTTTCTTGGCGAAATCCTGCCCCCCCCCGCGTGGGTGAGTGGTCGGCTGTCCTCTTCCCGTAAGCCGCCTGGAGTTACCTGTGTGTGAGGTGGGCTGCCCTATGCATTTGCGTGTGTGCGCTGGAAAGAGAGTGAAAAAGAGAGGGAGAAATAATTATATTAATTAGATAGATCAGTCTTTCTCCACCTTGGAGACTTGAAAGTGTGTGGACTTCAACTCCCAGAAAGGGAGTTGGGAGAAAGGGAGAAAGGAAGAGAGAATGAAAGGAAGATGGGGGAAAGAAGAAAGAGGTAAGGAGAGGAGGATGGAAAGGAGAGAAAGAGGGGGAGAGAGGGTAGAAAGGGGAAGAGGAAGAGCAGGAGTAAGAGAAAGGGAAGGGAAGAAGGAAGGGGAAGGAGAGGAGGAAGGAGGAAAGTAGAGAAGGGAGGGAGGGTGAAAAGAAAGAGGTAAGGAGAGGAGGATGGAAAGGAGAGAAAGAGGAGGAGAGAGGGTAGGAAGGGGATGAGGAAGAGCGGGAGTAGGAGAAAGGTACAGGAAGAAGGAAGGGAAAGGAGAGGAGGAAGGAAGAAAGTAGAGAAGGGAGGAAGGGAGAAAAGAAAGGGAAAATAAGGTGGTGTTATAACAGGAGGAAGGGATGGTAAACAAAGCAACCCAAGATGCATATTATAACCTATTAAATGAAATAATAAATGTATAAGAATGATAAATGTTAAAACACTTGTAACCAAACGACATGCTATATGTGATGATGGGTTTTTTTCTTTTTGTTTTGTTTTGTTTTTATTGTTGTGGGTATGTGTTGTCTATGTAACAAAAAAAATAAAAAAAAATATTTTTATAAAAAGGTGGAGAAACACTGAGATAGATGATAATGAGGGAGGGAGAGGGAGAGAGAGAGAGAGACCATAACTAGATAGACAGTTAGGCAGGCAGATAGACGGATGGATAGAGAGAAAGAGAGAGAGATAGGTAGGCAAGCAGATAGATGGATGGAGAAAGAGAGTGGGGAAAGAGGGAGAGGGATACCATAACTAGATAGGCAGATAGACAGACAGACGGATGGATGGATAGAGAGAGAGAGGATGTATATAATTAAGGTGACCAGACGTCCCTAGCAAGGTCGCAGGCTGGCAGTAACTGCCGTGGCCTAGCTCCCCCCCCCCGGTCAATGGTGTCCCTCTTTACCAATCTGAAAATCTGGTCACCTTACTTGTTTAGGTAATTCTGAGGTGGTTGATGGTTCTGTGAGTGCCTGTCCTTTATAATTTTCCACATTGCCTTGATGGTTTTTATTCCAGTGACTTAGTCTTTCCTGTTCTTAGGCTTAGGAAAAAAAAACTGGTTTCATTGGCAGTCTTTCTTTTTTGGGGGGGGGGGGATTTTTATTTTTTTGGTGTTTTCCTAGCACTGTCATAGTTTGTGGGTGTGGGTGGTGTGTAATGTCCCACAGTTATCTATGCATTAATAATGATCTAGTAATATTAATAATATCTAGTAATTAGTAATATCTAGTAATAACATCGTCTTGGCCACTCCCACCAGGTCACATGGGTGGCAGGCCACTCCCATCCGGTCACATGGGCGGCAAGCCACTCCCATCCGGTCACATGGGCGGCAAGCCACTCCCATCCGGTCACATGGGCGGCAAGCCACTCCCACAAAGGAGGCCACGCCCACAGAGGTGGTTCGAACAATTTTTGAAACCCACCCCTGGGTGGGATTCAAATAATTTAACAACCGGTTCTCTGCCCTAATGACCAGCTGGGTAGGTGGGACTCGGTGGTCATGTGACTGGGTGGGAGTGGCCAACTCAAGGTCACTCAGGTCGATGGGCGCTTCGCCTTAGCTGTTACAATGTAAGAAGAGTTATATCTGTAAGCAGGTCAATAAAGATTAGGCTAGAAACAGCACTAGAATGTTTCCTTCCTGCCTTCCTTACAGGATTAGCCCTGAAAAGTGGGAAAAAAACAAAAGGAGATTTCTTCCAACAACCGGTTTTCTGAACTTAGAAAGTTACCAACTGGTTCTCCCGAATAGGTGCAAACTGGCTGAATCCCGCCACAGGTGTGCACGAAACGCTGCTTTACACTCATGGGCCAAATACCTCTGGCTCCAGTGATGAACTAATAAATGAGATTTAGAGTTGTAGATGACCAAAGACTTTTACAAAATGATGGAGAGTTTTTTTCCCTCCATACTGAACGTGGCACGACAAAACCGCGCTCGTCAAAATAGCGGTGATAAAACTGCGTCGCTAAAGCCACGACTTCATCACTGCGCATCATCACCGCCGTGACAACAGCGCTGCGACAGAAGGGCGCTTTAAAACAGCGCGGCGGCAGAAAGCCGATTTAAATTAAGGTTAGGATTAGGTTTAGGGGTTTGCTTTAGGGCTAGGTTTAGGTTTAGGTTTAGGTTTAGGTTTAGTTTTAGGTTTAGGGCTAGGGCTAGGGTTAGGGTTAGGGTTAGGGTTAGGGTTAGGGTTCACTGTTTACAATTTATATCCAATTCCCTTTTATCAAACCAATACATACATACATATATACATACATACATACATACATTATTTTTAACTAAATTTGACTTTTTTATTATAAGCTTTCATACTTAACAGAATTTAATATGTATTATCATTATTATTTATTTATTTAACTATATCCATTATCACTTCATTTTTTACATAATGCTCTAAATTTAATTAAATTTGACTTTTTTTATTATAAGCTTTCATATATCAACCTGTGTCTTTCCAGTAATAGAGCAGTCTTTTGCCATTTGTGGGAATAGTCTTCTGGATGTTTCCTTAATAAGATTTGTATGGACTTCTCTTCACAACTTGTTGCTTGTTGCATATCTTATATAATCTCGAAACCCTCCATTTGCTTCTTTAATCAGCTTATCTTTGGTTATCAGTAGTTTTTCTGACAAAATTTCTCTCCTTTGATCCATCAATTATTCTCTTTTTTCTTCTTCTATACCTTGAAATCTGGGGTAGAACTCCTGTCTGTCTATCTCCCCTTTCCATGTTCCACTCTTTTCATTTCCAATCACACTCAGTTCACTATTGCTATCAGCAATTATCTTGTCTCTTTGTTCATTTTTCCCTACAATTTTTAGGACTCTAACCTCCACTTTTTCCATTTGATGAACATCTTCAATTTCTCCATCAAATTTTAGTGTTTTACAATCTATGTTTTACAATCTCTACTCAATTTTCTCTGTTACTTCTAATAATATTTGAATTTCAAACATAAAGTTAAGGTTTCTTTTTTTTTTTTTTCCAGAACAGAACTTTTTTATTTTTCTTTAAAAAAAAACACAAATATGTCATCATTTGTCAATCATTAAGACATTGAAGTACAATTTTTTTTTGTTGTGTGTACCCCTCCCTCCCTCCACCCCCCCACCCCCCTTCCTCCTTCCCCCCCCCGACTTCCCAGAACCCGTACACGGTATGGATTTTTAACTAACACAGTCTAAAATCTATTGAGAAAAAAGAAATAAAGAAATTAATAACATTCTAGATTGACCTTAGCTTCTTCTTACTGAACTGACTTTTAACAGTTTAAATCATTTCTGATCTTAAGCATAGGCTAACTGGAATTTCTTAGTCCCGTATTTATTTTGTATATAGTCAATCCATTTTTTCCAGTCTCGTTTATATCTCTCATTTGAATGATCTTTGAGATATGCCGATATTTTAGCTATTTCAGCTAAGTTTGTTACTTTCAATGTCCATTCTTGGATTGTAGGCAAGTCTTCCTTCTTCCAATATTGCGCCACCAACAGTCTTGCTGCAGTTATCAGGTGCAGAGTCAAATTGGTCTCTACCACTGTAAAGTCAGTACATATACCTAGTAAAAATAACTGAGGACTAAACTTTATCCTTCTTTTAAAAACATTTTGCATGACCCAGCATATTTTTATCCAAAATGCCTTAACCTTTTGGCAGGTCCACCATATATGATAATATGTAGCATCGAGAGAACCACACCTCCAACATTTAGGCTGTACATTCGGATACATAGAAGCCAACTTTTTAGGATATAAATGCCATCTATAGAACATCTTGTAAAAATTTTCTCTCAGATTTTGAGCTTGTGTAAATTTCACATTTCTTACCCAGATTCTTTCCCATGTATCCAACATTATTGGTTCCTCAATATTTTGAGCCCATTTTATCATACAATCTTTAACTAATTCTGTTTCCGAATCCATCTGTATTAATACATTATATATCCTCTTTATATGCATTAAGCTTTGATCTCTTATTTGTTTAAACAGATTATCCTCAACTTGAATAAAACCAATTTTTTGATCTATTTTCCACCTAGCCTGTAATTGCCCATACTGGAACCATGTTTGAACTACCTTCTCCTCTTTTAATACCTCTAAAGATTTTAATTGTAATACCCCCCTTTCCGAGGTAAGAAGCTGTCTGTAGGTAATTCTGTCCTGTTTTTGTGCTGTATTCATATTTTCAATTGCGTGTCTAGGAATTGCCCACATGGGTAACTTGTCATTTAATTTATATTGGTATTTCTTCCAGACCCGCAATAAAGCATTGCTTAAAATATGACTTTTAAAGTTCTTATCCAATTTTTTGTTGAATAACAGGTAAGCATGCCAACCAAATACCAGATCGTGTCCCTCAATGTTCAATATTCTATCATTGGTTAAGTGAATCCAATCACTAATTACAGATAATGCCACTGCATCATAATATAGTTTTAAATTAGGTAGCTTCAATCCTCCTCTCTCACGTACATCTTGCATTATTTTCATCTTTACCCTCGGCTTCTTTCCTGCCCACACAAATTTATTGATACCCTTCTGCCATTCTAAAAGGTTCGCATCTTTTTTAAGTATAGGTAACATTTGGAAGAGAAATAAAAATTTTGGTAAAATGTTCATTTTCACTGCCGCTATCCTACCCAGCAAAGATAAGTGCAATTTCTCCCATTTTTTCATCTCTGTCTGTATGCTATGCCAAAGTGGTTCATAATTATGCTTATATAATTTCCCATTTGAAGTTAAAATGTTAACTCCAAGATATTTGACTTTTTTAACTACCTCACATCCTAGCATCAATCCTAATTCTTCCTTTTGTTTAATATTCATATTTATAGCTAATATTTTGGTTTTTCCTAAGTTTATTTTAAAGCCCGACACTTGACCATATTGATTAATCATATTCATTAAAACCATACTGGATTCCTGCGGTTGTTCCAATATTATGACCAAATCATCCGCAAAAGCGCGGACTCTATATTCTTGCTGCCTAATCTTGATCCCTTTTAAACCATCCAAGCCCCGTATTTTATTCAACAATACTTCCAAAGTTATAATAAACAATAATGGGGACAAAGGACAGCCCTGTCTTGTACCTTTTCCAATTTGAAAAGAGTCTGTTAAACTTCCATTGACTATGATTTGTGCTGTTTGCTGTTGGTATATTGCTTTAATTGACTGTAAAAAATTATCTCCTATCTGCATTTTTTGCAATATCTTCAACAGAAATTGCCAGTTAACTCGATCAAAGGCCTTCTCAGCATCCAAAAATATAAACGCAGCAGGGATCTGGTTGTTCTTTCCCAAATATTCTAATGCATTAATAATTAATCTAACATTACTTTTCATCTGTCTCCCTTGTATAAAACCTGTTTGGTCCGTATGTATCAATTGTTGAGTGACCAACATTAACCTATTTGCTAATATTTTAGTAAAAATTTTATAATCTACATTCAGTAATGAAATAGGTCTATAATTTTTGGGTTGAGTAGTATCTTGATCTTCTTTGGGTATCAAAGATATAAACGCTGTCTTCCAAGATGGAGGGACTTTACCTTCCATTTGAATCATATTAAATAATTCTCTAAGAGGTTCTACCATTTCTAACTGTAAGTTTTTATAGTAAACCGCTGTCAAGCCATCTGTACCTGGTGCTTTCCCTGACTTTAATTGCTTAATTACCTGCAGGATTTCCCCCGAGGTTATTGGTTGATTCAATTTTTGCCTGTGTTCTTCTCTAACTGAAGGTATTTTCTCTTTGTCTAAATATTTCTCTATGTCTAAACCATTAATTTTATCCCCTTTATACAGTTCTGTAAAAAATTCCCCGAAAGCCTTTTGAATCTCTTCCTGTTGAAACACCTCCTTCCCTCTGTAAATCAGTTTAGATATATTTCGAGTTTTCCTTTTTTTCCTAATCTGATAAGCTAACCATCTGCCAGGTTTGTTTGCATTACAAAAAGTATTGTGTTTTGCATATAATAGATTAGTAGCCACCTGGTCAGAGATCAACATGTCAAATTGAGATTTTAATATGTTAATAGCTTCCTTAACCTTTGTATCGTCTGGGTTCATTGTTAACTCCAGCTCTTTTCTCTTAATTTCCTCTTCCAGTTCTGTTCGTTTTAACCCTTGCTTATTTCTATGTGTTTTATTTATATTCATCAAAACTCCTCTCATATACGCTTTGCTTGCGTCCCATACAAATTCCATAGATGTACCCTTATTCATATTCAAAACAAAATATTCAGATAGTAATTTTTTACAATCATTAATATACTTTTCATATCTAAATAAGTTTTCGTTCAATCTCCAAGACCTTCTTGCCTGCACTACCCTTCCCAACTCCATCCAAACTGGGTTATGGTCCGAAAGGATCCTAGCTGCAATCTTTGTTTTCTTGACCCTAGAAAGCAAATCATTAGTGGTTAGAATAAAATCAATCCTTGAGAGGGATTGATGCCTGTCCGAGAAGAAAGTGAAGTCACATTCCTCTGCATTTCTTTCTCGCCAAATATCTCTCAATTCAAAATCATCCATAATGTCAAAGAAAGATTTGGGTAACTTTGCTCGCATCTTGGTATTTAGGCGGGAAATCTTCTTATCTCTCTTAGTGTCTATCACTCCATTCCAGTCACCCAACAGTATACAGGAACTATAGTCCCACTGTACTAATTTAGCATGAAGATTTCTATAGAATCTATCTTGCTGTTGATTGGGAGCATAAATTCCCAAAAGTAATGTCTTTTTCCCTTCTAAGATTAAGTCTAAAGCAATATATCTTCCGAAGGGATCTGCTTCTATTAATTCAGCTTTCATATCTTTTCTTAAGTATACAACTATACCATTCTTCTTTTCCATAGCAGAAGCTGCAAAATGTTGACCAAGTTTTGAGTTGATCAAATATTTTTGATCAGTTGACTTGATATGAGTTTCTTGCAAACAAATTACATCGTTCTTAAACTGTTTGAGATAATGAAATATTTTCTTCCTCTTCTGTGGAGAGTTCAGTCCGTTGACATTCCATGTTAAAATCTTAGTTGTCATCTTTGGTTGGTTGAAGCATTTTTAGAGCTTCCTGCACGGCCTGTTTAACCTTAGGTCTAGCTCCTCCCATTGCTTCCAGATTTGTTGTTGTAGATCCTTGATCGATGGCCGATGATTGTTGATGCTGTTGCTTTTTAGCTTGTTTCTCCATACGTCTAGTAGTCATGCGGCTTGGTCTTGGTTCCATAGCACCTTGCACTTCTAGAGAAGAGAGATGCTCCATCTTATCTGGTGGTTGTGTAGTTTGCTGTCTATCCTGTCCTTCTTGTGGTCTTTCTCTAGGTCCAGATGGTGCAGGGTGTCCGGCCTTCAATATATTATAATAAAAATCTCGGGCTTTCCATACAGAGTTGAGGCGGTACCTTTGCTTATCAAATGTAAATATGATGCCAAATGGTGCATCCCATCTATACTGTATCTGACGATTTCTGAGTTCTTCGACCAAAAAAGCGTAGTCTCTCCTGGCTCTTAACATTTCAGGTGGTATCTCTTTCAAAACAGCCAGGTCTTGACCGCCAATTTGAAGCTTAGTGTTATAAGATGCTTGCAGTACCATATTTCTAAACTCTCTTGTAGTAAAGTATATAACGATGTCTCGAGGAAGCTGCTTCTGCTTTGCCAGCCAGGAGTTAACGCGGTAAGCTTTGTCAATTTGCCAGTCTTGATTGGTCCCTGGTCTTCCCATCAGGCGGTCAAAAGCTTCCGATAGGATCTGTTTCAGGTTCTCCTGTTTCTCCTCACGCAGCCCCCTTACTCTTAATGCGAACTCCATTTGTCGGTACTGTATTATAATAATTTCTTTTTCAGCATTTTCCACTTTTTGTTCCACCACCTCTGTTTTCACTGTTAAGTTAGCATTGGCATCATTAAGAACCTCTACAGTATCTTCCTCTCCAGAAATATGTTCTGTTAATACAGTTACAAGACTCAGCATGTCATCTCTAATTTTATCAACCTTAGCATCAAATTTCTCATACAGCTCCTGTTTAAGTCCTTTTATTTCACTTTTAATTTCTTCTTTCATTTCTTTTATTTCCTCTTTTCTCTCCTGCTTTACCACCTCTCTATTATCTCTAAACTTATCTTCCATTTTAATTGTCTGTGCATTAAGAGCCTCGCTTAGATTACTCAGGAAAAATTCTTTCGTTAACACATCCCCAGCAGGGGGCGTAGGAAGCGGAGGCTGCAGCTTTGTGCCAGGCACTGAGGATGTGCCCCTGGAAGTAGAGGGTGACGACTTCAAGTTAATATTTGGTTTTGAGGCCATTTCAAAATTTATCTGCCTGCAGTTAATGAAACTCTATTGCCTGAATATGCAGCTTTAAGTAAAGAGGCTTTTATTTTGAAGTTTAAGGCTTGGCAAAACTTTCAGTGAGTAAACATTGTAACAAGACCATTCAGCAGATTCATCACCATTTAACTTCCAAATAAGCAAGGTTAATGAAGGAGTAAAATTCTTCTATTGTGAAACCAAAACAAATGATAAGCAATCTCTTTTGTTTTGAATTCTTGTGAGGATTTAGCAAAAAGTGTTCGTTATTACCGGAGAAACCAGCCTGCTCGGCGCCATTTTAGAAGCCTCTGAGTAAATAATTTTTCGGAGGAGAAAAAGAAAAGAAGCTAAAATGTTGATAAGCAATTATTGTCCACAGTAAACGGATTCAGCTCGTGATAAGAATAAATCAAACAAAACTTTGAGCAGAGTGGGAGAGACCTACTTTGTCCTGCACAAGGCAGTTTGAAGTTCCCAGCACAGACAGCCGTTCTGCCTTGGGCTAGCCCCCCTTTCCTTGCAAGCACAAAAGCTGCAAAAATCGAAGAGCATTTGCCAGCAAAACAGTTTCTTCTTTCCTTCTTGCCTGAAGGATAAGAAAACCTGATAAGACGTCAGATGGAAGATCCTCTAAACAGGTACGTAGCCAGGAATTCGGAGGCAGCTGATTTTTTGCTGCCTCCACCAGTAGGCTCCTCCCAGGAAGTCCAAGTTAAGGTTTCTTTTTGATGTTGTGCCATTCTTCCAAATGGCAAACACTGCCACTCTAGCTTTCAAAACTTTTTATTAGATTTGATGCAAGTTCATTTATAATCTTTCAAAACAAGGCTTTGTTTTCACTTCTCTCCAGCTGCCAATGAAGTTCCCAAAGTGCACCTGTATAAACATATAAACACCCGTGCTCTTCTCCTTATCACTCTCTATAAACAAGCTGAAGGAACTTGAAGTGCAAAGTCAAAATGATTAAAGTGGAAAAAGGACAATGAAATAATTTTAAAATGTATTGTAAGTGAAATAAAGAAATAGTGGCTTGGTTCACAGGAAAACAACTTTCCAAAAATTGGAGGGCATATTTCATGTTTTTGACAGCTTCTTTCTGACTTTTGATTTACTTTGATTTGCATTTGAGGCACACCTTTTTCTCTTTATATAAAAGCATAGCTTTTATATTTTCTAATGGCACTTAATAGATATTACTCACATCTGTTCAGATATGTAGTTGCCTTTTTCTAATGTGATGTAGACATTTTATTTCAGTTATTATAAACTCAGGCGTAATGGTCTTGGAATAATAACTGCTGTTATTCAGCCACTTCTGAACAATGGAAATATAGTAATTATATTCCCCAAAGCAACTATTCTACACAAAATTAAGTAAACTGATGGATTTGGATGAAAAGCTTCATATGAGTATATGATTTTCTAAGCAACGCTTCTTTTTCAAGTTTGTTCTAGGTCTCCAAATGCAGCAGATAAGTATTTTCCATATGTTACTTAGGAATATTTAACGAAGCAGCTGTCAGGATTCCAAATAGCATTCAAAAATAAATCAGAGTCCAAGGCAAAGTATTGCTCAAAGTTCCAATTTATTAAAAGAGCCATATTGGCACATCTGGGAAAACCCGAATCTGAAAGTTTTCCAGTTTTCCCCACCTAGTTGAAAATTCAAGATCTTACCCCCACATCAGTGGTGGGTTTCAAAAATTGTTCGAACCTACTCTGTGGGTGTGGCCTCCTTTGTGGGAGTGGCTTGCCACCCATGTGACTGGATGGGAGTGACTTGCTGCCCATGTGACCAGATATGAAGATGCCGACGACACTTGTCAGAACCACCTTAAATTACCTCACACACAGCACTGCATGCATAAGAATATGATGTAAACTTGTTTTTTAAAAGGCATCTTTGGTTTGCGTTAAAACAACTTCAACACACGCAATGTTCTGATTGCACCACAAACGCAGTAGTCATCCTTACCTTTCACAGAGGCACTGAGTTTTATAAATATGAGCATGATAGAGTAGAATAATCATATCCAAGGACCAGTGGTGGGTTTCAAAAAATTTCAGAACCTCTTCTGTAGGTGTGGCCTGCTTTCCGGGTCCACTGGTGGAACCTCTTCTAACCGGTTAGGTAGATTTGATGAACCGGTTCTACCGAATAGGTGAGAACTGGTAGGAATCCACTTCTGCCCCACATCCACAAGTCCATCACATGGTCCAATCTTCCACTGCCATGCTGGCAGTTCCACTCATCCAGTTCCGGTCAGGTGCAGAGGTGCAAAGACAGAGGATGACCTTGATCTTTCTAGAAAGAATTTTGTTATGGCTACATAACATCTAACTCCTACAATCCCCCCTCCCATTTTCCCACAATAGAAAATGTGGAGTAGGATAATAAAGATCCAAAAGAAAAGATGGCTTCAGGCCTGACAGCAGCAATATTTAAGTTAAAAAAATAAATGTTTGGCTCCTGCTCTCTGCTCTTGCTCTGATGTGAATTAGAGTCGAGGTGGCAATTATTAGAACATTTTATTGGATAGACTCTTCAACATTTATAGCAGATATCAGAAATTATGCTCCTTAAGTTAATGTGTCACATTTGTGTATTTAAAATCCTTGCTTCTTATTTCCACTATTCTTGGAACCGATATAGCATATTCATAGCAAAAAACGACTAATTAGATCATTTGAGGTGAAAGATTGCATCTAAGTAGCCACTTACACAGGAAGAACATATTGTCCGACTACAGTGGATTCTATTATATGCCAAAAAGAAACATGACAGAAAAGCCAAGAACACTGAATTAGGTAGTAGTCAATTGGTAGTAGTCTTTAACTATGTACAAGACATTAAACCACATTTAACAATTTGGCAAGGCATTTCAACCTAGAATATTGTGTGAGCCCATATGATTATTTTACAGTTCAGGGTGTCACTGAACCCTAAAAATTGGTTTAATTTGGTATAAGTTACTCATACATCATTTTGGTTTAGAAAGCAATGTTTAGAATGGGGCTTAGGCTTTTGGAAAGAGAGGAGAGCTCTGCCAGATGAAGATTATATATATATATATATATGTGTGTGTGTGTGTGTGTGTGTGTGTGTGTGTGTGTGTGTGTGTGTGAATGTATTTAAAAAAATTATTTTATTAAAAAAAAACACAAATATAACAAAGGCAACAGTAAAAATATTGGGTTTCTGTCGTGATGGACTCTTGTGACGAGCCGATTGACAGATGATGGAAGCAGTTAGCTTCCTCCCATAATTGGGGCTTACCAGGGGTTGTAAAAATCTTATATATATATATATATATATATATATATATATATATATATATATATATATATGTGTGTGTGTGTGTGTGTGTGTGTGTGTGTGTGTGTGTGTGTGTGTGTGTGTGTGTGTGTTTTTGTTTGTTTTTATTTGTGCTGATAAATAAATAAAGGGAGACTAGTATAGATCTATTTCAAGCTATTTAGCTCTCATCAGCTAGCCATACCCTTATTGGGATTCGAACCTGTGCTGTATTGCATCTTAGGCAAACATCTTAGCCATTAAGCCACAGGTCTCCTCCTTATCAGCTGAAGCCAGGGAAGAAGGTATATATTTAGAGTCACAACCAGCACAAATTTATTAGCACAAATAGCTTATAGTGAAGTCGCGCTAAAGTGGCACGCAAAAAGTATCTTCCTCCAACCTAAAAGCTTTTTTAAAAAATTCAACATCTGTTTAAAATATAAGTTCTTATTAAAGTTTGGAAAGTGCTCCCTTCTGTGATCATTTGCTTTTTACAGCTTTTAGCAATAGCAGTAGCAATAGCAATAGCAGTTAGACTTATATACCGCTTCATGGGGCTTTCAGCCCTCTCTAAGCAGTTTTACAGAGTCAGCATATTGCCCCCAACAACAATCCGGGTCCTCATTTTACCCACCTCGGAAGGATGGAAGGCTGAGTCAACCCTGAGCCGGTGAGATTTGAACAGCCGAACTGCAGAACTGCAGTCAGCTGAAGTAGCCTGCAGTGTTGCATTTAACCACTGCGCCACCTCGGCTCTTTAGGCTTGTTGGCGTGACTCCTTGGCAAATGTAACCACTTCTAGGAATGAAGTAATACATGATGTTTCTGTGATTATTATTTTAAAAGTCTGTCTTATTGTGAAAACCTTCTGCAGGCACAAAAGGTCTAGGTGAAATGCCTTGAACTTACCTCATTAATAGATTCATGCTGTAGAGACAATGTAATTTATCTTTGTTAAGGCAAAGACGTGGCACAATTTGCCTTCGCGGGGAAATTTGTTTTATTGTCCTTGCTCAACCAGCCCTTACAGTAGGGCAGTAAAGCGGCATTTATGCGTGAGTAACCTTTTCTTAATAGGGACGTGGTGGCTCGGTGGATAAGACGCTGAGCTTGTCGATCGGATATGTTGGCAGTTCGGCAGTTTGAATCCCTAGCGCCGAGTAACAGAGTGAGCTCCCGTTACTTGTCCCAGCTTTTATCTAGCAGTTCCAAAGTACGTAAATAATGCAAGTAGAACAATAGGGACCACCTTGGTGGGAAGGTAACAGCGTTCCTTGAGCCTTTGGCACTTAATCATGCCGACCACTTGATCACGGAGATGTTTGAAATGGAGATGAGCAGTGCCCCGTAGAGTTGGGAACAACTAGCACATATGTGCAAGGGAAACCTTTACATTTACCTTTCCTTATACTAAGTTCCAAAAACACTGAGTGGAAGCGTAGGAAGACTGTAGTTTCAGAGGCTTCCTCTGGCTTTCACAAATGCCAATCAAGGCAGTGAAAGGAAAAAGATCCATCCACTTCATTTTCAGTCCACTAAGATTCCCACCTATTTTATGGGTTATTTGGGGTTTGGGGGGGGGGGGGAGAAAAGGAAGAGAAAATATCACGTTGGTCCAGAGTTTCAGCAGGAAAACTCCCTCAAGAAATTTTGGAGCTACAAAAAATGAATTGGGGGACTTAAATTGTTCAGCCCTATGATCCTTTTCTTGGTGACTTTTTCAAATTAGAGTTATTCCTTATTATGAACTCGGCTTGGATTCATTTTTCAGGACCCAGAAGCAGCAAGAACTTGGAAGTGGACCTCTACGGGAGAGGTAGATCCCAGAGTCATAACAAGGTACTTTGACAGTGATTTTAACTGTGTTTATGAGATTTTAAGGACTCGCACTTAATTTTTTTTTATTACTAGCCCTCCTGAGAGCCTCATAGGCAGAAAGATGGGATATAGACCATAAAAATAAATAATGACCCAATCCAGTAGAATTGCCTTGGTTAGCAGCGGGGGGGGGGAGGGCGACAGTCAAAATTGCTGCTCTGCAGACTTTTAAAACTCCAGATTATGGCCCCTGGCTATGCTCTCAAGCAGATTTCAAACTTAGGTTGATTCAGAGGATAAAAACATCCAGGCTACCAAATCACCACTTAGGTGCCTGCCGAAACTAAAAGAAATACAGCACATTTCAGGATGGCTGCAGAAAGAAGAAAGCATTGTCTTTCCGTTCTAATGTTCAGTTTTGCTTAAAGCGTTGAATTAAACATGAGGGGTTTTATTCGGAGCACTAGCAGGAAGTGTTTCCACTGGTTCAAGGCAGGCGATCCATATTTTTCTTCCTGCCCTTTCCCCCCACGGAACTGCTTTCAGCATCCAGAGTGGGATGGAATACGGCACAAGATGGTGTTCTCTAGAAAAAAGAGGGAATAAATGGGTTAAAGCCAGGTGCGTACCTGATAAAAATGATTTTCTGCCAGTATAAAACATGTCCCTAGCTGCAATGCAAGATAAAGGTAGCATTAGTACAGTAACCAAGCATAAAATCCTCTTACCTTTGTCTTGTGGCCCAACAGGAGCTGTTGGAGTTGCCACCAGAGTCCGACACCGAGGGGCCCTATAAGTTGGCTCTGGAGGATGTGGAGGACCCTGGATATGGTTCCGACTCCAAGCAGGGTGCAGAGAAGCTGGTTGGCCACCAGGAGGCGCCTGAGCCTTGGACCAATGGGAGGAGACAAGGGAGTTGTTCTGGATGCCTGGCACCGAAGAGCTAATAGGCGTAAGGAACAGTTGCGCAGTTACAGGAGATAATTGCACTCAGCTGGTGGTAATTAGGCTCTTCTCAAGACTATAAAAGGAATGATTGTGCACACACCCTTTTTCAGGAGTCAACGTATTCACTAAAGTTGGAGAACTTTTTGTGGCTAGCTTGGCAGGTTGGATTGCTGCCAAGGTTAGTCTGTGCTGGATTGCTTCCACCATATTGTCTGTGCTGGATTGCTGCCAAGGCTTGGACTGAGCTGGATTGCTGCCAAGACCTGGACTGTGCTGGCTTGCTGCCAAGGTCCTGTCTGTGGGAATAAATCCTTGCAGTATCTTTGTCTCAGCATGCTTTGGTGTAGGACGAGGGGGGTCAGAACACCTTTGTTACCAGTTTGGAACTTCGAGAGAGCACGTGCGCGGGGCGCTTCTACGTATTCACAGAACCTTCTGCGCATGTGCAGAGCATCCGTGATGACGTCTGAGCGGGTGGACGGTGCCTCCCGCCGCTTCCACTACCGGTTCGCCCAAACCAGGGCAAACCGGCAGAATTCCACCTCTGATAGTAACTGTATACTAAGTTACTCAGTCAGAACTGCTGCCTAGGTTTCTTAGGCATCAAACAAGAGAAAAACCTTTTGGAGTTTGGAGTTGGAGTTTATTCGATTTGTAGGCCGCCCTATTCCCCAAAGGGACTCAGGGCGGCTGAACAAAAGCCAAGGGAGGGGAAATTACAAAAAGTAAGACAAAGACAATCAGACAATATGAACAATTTAAAAGCACAACAGACACAGCAAATTCGAGTGGGGGGGGACTCAACCCCAGGCTTGCTGGGACAGCCAGGTCTTCACGGCCGTCCGGAAGGCCCGAAGGGTGGAGAGGGTCCGAATCTCCACGGGGAGCTTGTTCCAAAGGGCCGGAGCAGCCACAGAGAAGGCCCTCTTCCTTTTCTCACAAAACTTAACAATTTTTGGCAAGGCCAGTCAGAGCAGGAAAGCTTTCCTCTTAAGGGACGAGCATTTGAATTGGAAAAAGGACCATAACTGTCAAGTAGCTCCTATCAATAAGAGGTTCGTAGTTAGTTATCTGACAATTATCGCTGGCATAATTGCAATTACAATTCCACTTTTATTCTTATCTGACAATTATTATTAGCATAATTGCAATTATTCCAATTTTATTCCGGCTGTACTCAATCTGAATGGAAAGAACACACTTTATTTTTTTAAAAAAAATGAGTAGACAGTGTGATTTAATTTAATTCCTGAGAATGAAGTGTGAGGTTCTTGCAGTTATCTTTCTTAGAAGGTGACCAAGAGGGTTATGTGATTGTGCATTTTCACATATTGTCACCACTTTGTGTGAAAGAAGACTATAAGATCAATGTTCCCTCTTCTCCTAATCACTGCTCCCTGTTCCCATGGCAGTTTTAAAGGAGAACAGGTCTTTGAAGCTGTAATATAACATTACCTTAGTTCAAAAAATAGCAATGTGTGCTCAGAAATAAATCTCACTAGGCTCAATTGCATCCCCCCCCCCCGATAATGTGCATACCGTGTTTCCCGTGTTTCTTTTGACCCATGAAATAAGCGCTTGGCCTTATTTTCAGGGAGGTCTTATTATTTTTGAGGTGCAGGAGGCAGCGAGCGTTGTCAACTCATGGCTGCTGCTGTGTTGCAATATTTTTGGAGAGGGCTTATTTTCAAGGGAGGGCTTATTTTAGAGCATGCTCTCCAAAGCCTGGTTGGGCTTATTATCCGGGGAGGTCTTATTTTCGGGGAAACAGGGCGCCAATCCATGGCCTGTTAGGAAGTGGGCCACACAAGTACAGGTGAGCAAATGAAGCTTCATCTGCACATATGCGAGATCTACACGGCAGGTGAAACCATTCCCCACTCCCCCCTCACCATCTGTAGAAGATAATTTTTCTTCCGAAACTGATCTCTAGTGCCAGAAAGGTTGGGGACTGTTCTCTAACCAGTGACGTGTGGTGAGGGTTACCGTTGGTGAGGCAAGAGCGCAGCAGCGGCGAGAAGCAACGTCCCCACCGCTGTGTCCAACAGGCATCTCACGTTTATGGCGGACATAAATGCAAGATGCCTGTCGGACACAGCAGTGGGGGTGTTGCTTCTCGCCGCTGCCGTGCTCTGCCGCCTCGCCCCCCGCCTCCTCAATCCCCGCTGACATTCCAAAAGGACATTCCAAAAGTATGCCTCCAAGGAGCAGCAGAGCCGGGATTATTGCCGTTCAGGTGGCCCCCACTGCCAGCAGCTTGGGTGTCCCAGCTCCGTCCAAGCTGCTTGCCGTCGCGCTCCACCGCTTTACCTCCCCCGCCTCCTCTGACGAATAATCCTGCTGCCCCGGCCTGCAGCCAGCCCAGCACCGAGCGGGGAGGAGGAGGAGGAGGAGGAGGAGGAGGAGGAGGAGGAGGAGGAGGACGAGGAGGAGGACGAGGAGGAGGAGGAGAGCGGTGAGTTTTTATGCCGGCCGGCCGGCCAGGCAGGGAGCAGGTCGGGCGGGGGGTGGGTGGGCTGGCTGGCTGGGGAGGGGGGATCATGGCTGCTCAGGTGGCCCCCTCCCCAGGCAGCCAACCCACCCCCCCGCCCAACCTGGTCTCCACCTGGCCGGCCGGCCAGCCGGCACAAGGACTAACCGTTCTCCTCCTCCTCCTCCTCCTCCTCCTCCTCCTCCTCCTCCTCCTCCCCGCTCGGTGCTGGGCTGGCTGCAGGCCGGGGCAGCAGGATTGTTTGTCGGAGGAGGCGGGGGCAAAGCAGTGGAGCGCAACGGCGGCAAGAAGCAGCTCAGATGGTGCTGGGACACCCAAGCTGCTGTCGGCAGTGGCGGGGGCCACCTGAGTGGCCATGATCCCCCTCCCCAGCCAGCCAGCCCACCCCTCCCCCACCCAACCTGCTCCCCGCCTGGCTGGCCAGCCGGCACAAGGACTCACCGCTCTCCTCCTCCTCCTCCTCCTCCTCCTCCTCCCTTGGTGCTGGGCTGGTTGCAGGCTGGGGCAAGCCGCCCAGAAGAAAATGCCGGGCAGAGAAGAAATTGCTGCTGAAGAAATGGCGGCTGGCGGCCCAGAGCAATCTCTCCAGAATCACCCTCGATGGAAACTGCTAGAATGCGCAGTCGCTTAAGTGCCCTTGCAGAGGCATGATTTGCTGCTCCCAGATCAGGAGGTGGGAGAGTCAGTGCCTCCTTTGCATATGAAATTTTTTGCTTTTTAACTCTTTCTTAACTTTTAAAAGGTGAAAAATTCCTTATGCAAAGGAGGCCCCGAGTTCTCTAGCCTCCTCCTATAGTTAACACTGAGAGCAGACACCAAGCCACTGTGACTTGAAATCTGGTAGCAACTATCCTGAGCCAAGGTGGCGCAGTGGTTAAATGCAGCACTGCAGGCTACTGCTAGATCAGCAGGTCAGCGGTTCAAATCTCACCGGCTCAGGGTTGACTCAGCCTTCCATCCTTCCGAGGTGGGAAAAATGAGGACCCAGATTGTTGGGGGCAATATGCTGACTCTCTGTAAACCGCTTAGAGAGGCCTGAAAGGCCTATGAAGAGGTATATAAGTCTACTGCTATTGCTATATTGCTATTGCTATCCTCGCTTTAATTATTTTTAAAAAATTCTTCAAAATTCTTTCCTTTCCCTCAGGAGACTAGTGAGGCCCTGCCTCCCTTGCCTCTAGTGACTGCACGTCTCTGTCTCTAACCTACTGTAAATCATGGCTTGTAGTTTTGCTTCATCAATAAACCATCTTCCCAATCAGCCTCCATGTTTCCAGTGTCTTTCTCCCGGCTTGGAACAGAACCAGATGGATATTTTGAGAACAAAGAAAATTCAGGAAAAGGCAGTACGTAGATGTACATGGAGGTTTCTGAATGAGTGAGCAAATGGCCGTAGACAGGGTATTATTTATCTGTGAAAAAGTATATGCCCATGGAGGTGAGGGTGCTTTCAGCAATATGTGAACACAGAGATATTTCTGCATAGAGGAAAATGTTTGTAAGTGTTCACACATGCATACATTGGCAGGTGTGCAGGTAAGAGCTTCTCGTACACCTCTTACCCCCTCCAGCTTCAAAAGGTTGCCTGCTCTGCCATGGCAGTTTACTCACGGCTGTTTGTGAAATGTTAATTGTAAAGTAGCAGATTTCTATTACGGGTTTTATCTTTACAATTACTGCCTCTATTTATTGCAGGTGTGACTAGAAACCAGGCAGCCCAGCTGAAAAAAATGTTTTTGTGTAGTCAGGCGTGTTCCAGGGTTGTTGGTTCAACAGATCAGAAACCTTACGAAGCATCCTCTCCCAGCTGTTTCCCCCATGTTGAGTCCTTCTCTGACCCCTGGGTACTTGATGCGAGTTCTGATTGAATGGAAATTAGATGAGCTTTAAAATTGCCAATTTTCTTCGGCTTCGGATTACATCTACAGAGCCTTAAAGTGAGAGTGTGAATGAAGCTAATTATTGAAGCCGAGTTAAATATTTAAAATGAATACATGCAGGAAAGGGAAGAAAAGGGGAAGGGTAGAGGGGAGGAAGGGGAAGGAGAGAAGGGAAAGGAGAGGAGGAAGGAAGGAAGGAGAGAAGAAAGAGAAGAGAGGGGGGAAGGAAGGAGGGAATGCAGGAGAGAAGGAAGGGGGGAAGGAAGGAGGAAAGGAAGGAGAGAAGGAGGGAAGGAAGGAGGGAAGGAGGGAGGGAGGGAAGGAGAGAAGGAGAGAAGAAAGGAGGGAGGGAAGGGGGAAGGAGGGAGGGAAGGAAGGAGGGAAGGAAGGAGAGAAGGAGAGTAGAAAGGAGGGAAGGAAGGAGGGAATGCAGGAGAGAAGGAAGGGGGAAGGAAGGAGGAAAGGAAGGAGGAAAGGAATGAGAGAAGGAAGGAGGGAAGGAAGGAGGGAAGGAAGGAGGGAAGGAAGGAGAGAAGGAGAGAAGAAAGGAGGGAAAGTAGGAGGGAAGGAAGGAAGAAGAAGTAGGATTATTGTAAGATAAGATGGTTTATGGGATGGTAAGAAAGCAATTTCAAGTATATTGTCAACTGTAGAGGAGAAAAATTGTTACAAATACATATTATTAATAACAGTTATGAGATCATATAATTGTGAATGTATATATGAGAAATAAAAAATTAAAAAAAATACATGCATAAATACAGTGAGGGGAGCTGAGTTTGCCTTTCTCTTCTTCTTTCCGAGGTCCAATTATTTCTGTGCCTTATCTTTTATATTCCAATCAGGGTTGTTCCTGGAGCTTTGTGACCCCCTAAATATTAATAACATTATTGATTCATGGAAGTAGTACTTAGCATATCTGATATCTTGAGCAGATCTCTCTCTTTTTTTAAGATCCCCTCCCTTGTTGCTAAGAGCCACTTTGATTTAGTGGGTAAAGCTGTCAGAGTTTGTTGCATGAATTCAAATCCAGAAGCACACACAGATAACAGATGCAGCAGGATTCATTAACTTCTTTATATACATAAGAATAGGTGAATAAATGTACAATACCAACAGGGGGTTCTTCCAAGTAAACACAAGGGGGAAGATTTACAGGCAAACATAGCAGTTAGCTTCATTTCAGCAGCCAAGCACAGACAGACTGCTTGTTTACTTCTCACAGCAGCAGACTGCTTTCTTCTTAAGTTTCCATTTCAATTCCTTGCACAGACTCAGGTTTTAAGCTCCCATTGGCTGACTTAGTTGACACGCCTATTCATTGGCTGACCTGGTTCCCATGTCTCTCCCAGTCATGGATATTTTAACAAAAGCAACAGACTAGAAACTAGGTGATGGTGAGTTCTAGTCCCACCTTACTCACTAAAGCAGCTGAGTGAGCTTGGGCCAGTTGTTCTTGTCATACCTAGGATTCATCTGTTCAAATAGAAATGCTGCTAAGAAAGCTGCAAGAGTCAAAATTGACTTGAAGGTACATTTTCCCCCTCCAAACAGCTGATCCATACATTATGTACCTTCTCATGTCTTCACCTAGAGTACACCAGCTTCCTTTCCCACCTGGCATGCCATAAAATTACGCAACCAAGATTTTTGCCTCAACCAAATACCGACAACCTGATTTAGAGCATCCTGTGATTGTCCCAGTGGTGGGTTTCAAAAAATTTTCAAACCTATTCTGTGGGTGTGGCCTACTTTATGGGAGTGGCTTGCTGGCCATGTGACCTGGTGGGAGTGGCTTGCCGGCCATGTGTTTTCTCTCTCTCTCTTTCCTTCCTTTTGTTTCTCTGTCCCTTTTTCCTTTTCTTCTTTCATCTCTCTCTCTTTTTCTTTCTTTTTTATTTCTTTCTTCCTTCCTTTCCCTTTCCCTTTCTCTCTCTCTCTGTGAGTCTGTGTGTGTGTGTGTGTGTGTTTCAGTGATGGATTTCAAAAAAATTTGGAACCTCTTCTGTAGGTGTGGCCTGCTTTCTGATGGAACCTCTTCTAACCGGTTTGGTAGATTTGACAAACCGGTTCTACCGAACTGGTGCAAACTGGTAGGAACCCACCTCTAGATTGTCCAAACTGTTGTTATGCTTATATTGCCGTGAAATAGCTATATGCTGGTCAGGATTCCCACCAGGTAACTGAGAGGGGACTGGAATGGTAGTCATTAGAAGGACCACATACAACTCACCTGCAACCTAAACGTGCATTGGGTTTGTTATTGCAGCAAGTAAGAAAAAAATGTTGTGGCCTGCCAGTGGAGCAGAGTCGGACAGTAAGGAGGTTGGGGAGGAACATGGGCCAGTCCTGGGGTCTGAGGAAAGCTCAGACAAGGTCTCTGTGTCAGAGGCAGAGGGGGAGCTAGACAGCAGTGAGGCAGAGGAACAGCTGGAGCCTGTTCCCAGTGTGCACATGCACAGAGCTTCCAGAAGACAAGAACAATTAACAAGGCAGGGTCGACTTAGGAGTAAAGCCACATCTTGGAGGTGATTGGCCCCTCCCATTGGAAACAAAAGAGTGAACGGGGGGGGTGTCTTTTGCAGGAAACAATTCGTTCATTTGGTTGTTTCAAGAGTGGAAAGTTCTCTTTGTGACTATAAGAGACTCTGCGCCGAGTATTTCCTTCCCCTGCATTTGGAAACTAGTTATTTGGCAGCACTCCAAGCGAGATAAGGTTTGTGTTGATAAATATTCCTGAGAAAGACTATGTGCTAAGCCTTGCTGACTGTGAATGAAAGGCATTCACAGTCATGTAAATAAAACGGGTTTTGCCAGAACCAAGACTCCGCTTCTTGGTTTTTAAGGGTCAGAACAAAAATATCAACCCCAATGGGAAGTTAGCAAAAGCACTCTCTGCTTATTTGAAAAAAGATTAATGGGTGGAGATCTTTGGCCAATGATGTCCACACATTTGAAAGTTGGCAAAGTTAGGGAAGAGTTAGGAATAATGGACATTGGTTTAGGTTTATGTCTGCCTTGGATCATATCCCCCTGATCACATATATTGCTGTTGGATCACAAGGGAATGGGTGGGGTATTATTTTTTATTGGCCTTGAAATTTCATTTTTAAATGAATGATTACACTCATTGGAGCCTGTCAATTTATAGGCACAATGAGAGTCCAGTTAGGCATAAGAAAAGCAATCAAATAAGAATAAGAAGGAATGGTTAAAAGGATGAAGGGAAGTAAAACTGAAAGATGCATTCAGAACATTGTAAAAGGATGAGAGATGACATTTCTTTCTGATGAAACACTCCATTAAGTAATGATGGAAGTGTTGTGCACACAGAAGGAAATTAGAAAAGGATGTCAAAACTGAGGGTTACTTTTATTTACCAGATCATACAGGAAAACATTTCCCTCCACTGCTAAAAAAGAAAGCATTCAGTACAGTGGTGGGTTTCAAAAATTGTTCGAACCTACTCTGTGGGTGTGGCCTCCTTTGTGGGAGTGGCTTGCCGCCCATGTGACCGGATGGGAGTGGCTTGCCGCCCATGTGACCGGATATGAAGATGCCGACGACACTTGTCAGAACCACCTTAAATTACCTCACACACAGCACTGGCATTCATAAGAATATGATGTAAACTTGTTTTTTAAAAGGCATCTTTGGTTTGCGTTAAAACAACATCAACACACGCAATGTTCTGATTGCACCACAAACGCAGTAGTCATCCTTACCTTTCACAGAGGCACTGAGTTTTATAAATAGGAGCATGATAGTGTAGAATAATCATATCCAAGGACCAGTGGTGGGTTTCAAAATTTTTTGGAACCTCTTCTGTAGGTGTGGCCTGCTTTCCGGGTCCACTGGTGGAACCTCTTCTAACCGGTTCGGTAGATTTGATGAACCGGTTCTACCGAATAGGTGCGAACTGGTAGGAACCCACCTCTGATTCAGTACTATTGGCATCCTAATTTAATGCAATTTAACAACGAAAGCTGATGAAATTGCGGCATGATCTTCCTCCTGCCTCCAAGGAACCCTCCCACATGGCTAATGCCCATGCCGTTATTTTCTGACTTAATTTTCCCCAAACAATTTAAGCATGTGGGGAGGGGGGAAGAGACTGAAGGACTATAAAACTTGCCCAACTAAGAGATCTGTGTCAGAATAGAGCTGGAAGGCACTTAGAGGTCTCCTAGTTCAAGGATGTCAAACTCGATTTCATTGAGAGCCACATCAGGGTCGTATTTGATCTCAGGGGGCATGGCCAGGGTGGATATTGCCAGCTTGACATCATATGTGTTGGGGGGCGCCTATGGTGGCCTGAGCACTCTGCCAGCAAAAATGGCACTCGGGAGAGCCACGCATGGCCCACACAAGCTCCATTTTCGCTGGCAGAGGCACCGCAGCAGAGGTGGGTTCCTACCAGTTTGCACCAGTTCGGTAGAACCGGTTCGTCAAATCTACCGAACCGGTTAGAAGAGGTTCCACCTGTGGACCCAGAAAGCAGGCCGCACCTACAGAAGAGGTTCCAAAAATTTTTGAAACCCACCACACACACACACACACACACACACACACACACACACACACACAGAGAGATAGACAGACTCACACAGAGAGAGAAAGAGAAGGAAAGGAAGGAAGGAAGGAAGAAAGAAAGAAAGAAAGAAAGAAAGAAAGAAAGAAAGAAAGAAAGAAAGAAAGAAAAAAGAAAAAAGAAAAAAGAAAAAAGAAAAAAGAAAAAAGAAAAAAGAAAAAAGAAAAAAAGAAAGAAAAGGTGAGAGAGAGATGAAAGAAAAAAAGGAAAAAGGGACAGAGAGACAAAAGGAAGAAAGGAAAGAGAGAGAGAGAGAGAAAGAGAGAGAGAGAGAGAGAGAGAGAGAGAGAGAGAGAGAGAGAATACATGGCCGGCAAGCCACTCCCACAAAGGAGGCCACACCCACAGAGTAGGTTCGAAAAATTTTTGAAACCCACCACTGCACCGCAGGCTGGTCCTTTGTTATTTCCAAGGAGGCCCCATGGGCCAGATCTAAGCACCCTGCGGGCCTTCAGTTTGACACCCTTCTTCTAGTTCAATCCCCTGCTCAAGCAGGAGACTATACCATTTCAGGCAACTGGCTGCCCAATCTCTTCTTAAAGACCTCCAGTGATGAAGCACCCACAACTTCTGAAGGCAAAGCTGTTGCCAAGGTTAGCCTTTTCTGATCTTTTGCACCCACTACAGGTGTTTGGGTAACACTTTGTAGGCAAATATGCAGAATTGATCAACGAATCTTTTTCTAATTTTGCTCATTTGGGCACCTGCCAATCATTCCTTCTTCAGAATCTGAACTGTGTCCACTCACCTCAGTTGGCAAAACAAAGCAACATAAACCTATATGTTAACTTGAATGACAGCATGTCATCCCCAAGATAATGGGTGCCTAGGGTGGCATTATTTTAAAAGCAGACACTGTCTTTATGAGGCTCTGGGGATTTAAACTTCAAGGTGGTTTGGGCCCTAAACTTCTGAAAAATGTAATGATTTCAGTTTATCCTTGTTTCTTGACAAACAAGGCTGAATTCAAGCTGGAGTAAATTTATCACTGTCTGACATTTTTTAGGTGCAACTTAACAACATAAGAATTGCCATGATGTATGGTTGTTCCGCTGTTTAAGCAAATCAGAGGCTTCTATTTATTAGGGTCCATCGCACAATCAGCCAGAGATTTAAACTGGATTTGGCATTTTTACTCATCAACGGAGTCCTTCCCAAAGACCTGGCATAGAAACATAGTTGTTGCCTGATGTTGTTAAAAGTATCGTACAGGATATGAGCTGTTCTCATTAACACTGCCTTTTGTAACTGGTGATTTTGTCAGTGCTGATTATATTAAGGTGATGCTCCGGGTGTTTTAACATTAAACCAAAGGTGCCTCTTGTTTTCCATCTTTGTATATTTGCAATGGGTAAAGAATTTTTCTCGTGGTATTGGCTCTGATTCCTAAATCCACTTGTCAGCAGAGGTCCAGAAACTCCAACACTCAGCACGGTCCTTATTGACTTTTAGTAGGATGCTCGTTCCCACAATCATTCAGAAGTTTAGACTGGCTTTGTCATTTTTATCAACCTGTTGAGTCCTTCCTAAGGTCCTGGAATAGGCAGATGTGGATGTCTGGTGGTGTTAAAGGTATCATCACTGAATGTAGACTCTTCCAAGTAAAGCTGCCTTTTACAATTGAGTGATGGTGGCTTAATCAATGCCGATGGTGTTACTCCTCTGGTTCTTTTAGGATGGCACCCAAGCAGAGGTGGGTTCCTACCAGTTTGCACCTATTCGGTAGAACCGGTTCGTCAAATCTATCGAACCGGTTAGAAAAGGTTCCACCAGTGGACCCAGAAAGCAGGTCACACCTACAGAAGAGGTTCCAAAATTTTTTGAAACCACCACTGGTGGGTGTGTAATGTCCCGCAGTTATCTACGCATTAATAATGATCTAATAATATTTCCTTATACATTTTAGGGACCTTTCCTTACATAATTGGTGTTTTCTTTCATACTTTTGGATTTCTAATTTCTGTTTCCGTTAGTTGGCAATTGCTAAAACCAATCCCACGTGAAAAAGTATTCAAAGCCTTCTTGATTTTAATTGTCAATTTATTTATTCCTGCACATTGTAATATTTATTCATTTACATATCTCTGTTTTTCCACTGTTGTGCAAACACAATTCCATCAGCTGCTAACATGTGTAAAATTAAATATATATTATACTCCCTTTCAAATAGCCAACAAAATATTTCTGGTTTTAATTCCATATCTTGCTTTACGATTGCTTCTAACCACTAACTTCTGAATAGCTACTTGGACCGACCTAAGTACTAATTCATAATTTCATATCCGGCCACATGGGCGGCAAGCCACTCCCATCCGGTCACATGGGCATCAAGCCACTCCCATCTGGTCACATGGGTGGCAATCCACTCCCACAAAGGAGGCCACACCTACAGAGTAGGTTCCAACAATTTTTGAAACCCACCACTGCACCCAAGACTCCTGTTACTACTGGTACTACCCTTGCTTGCCTTTGCCACAGTCGTTCTATTTCTATTTGCAGGTCTTTGCATTTTGTTATCTTCACCAGTTCTTTCTCTTCTATTCTGTTGTCTCCAGGTAACGCCATGCCCCCTATTCAGAACCTCTATGTCTTTCTTGTTGACAATTGCTAAGGTGTTATGTGGCAGGTGCCTGTCTGTTTGAATTCTAATTTCCCAGAGCACTTTAGCTTCTTCATTTTCTATTACTTTATTTTGTGGCCCTACCAGTTCTTGCTTGCAGACAAATGACACTTCTTGCAGATCTTTCTAGGCACCATTGTTGGTAGTCATTAAGAAATGATCAAAAACCAAGCCAGCAATGGGGAACTGGTTCAGGGGCATGGCCAGCCTGTCGTCCCTACCGGTTTGGTGGGCAAGTGCCAATTTCCACTGCCGGTTCGCTTGAACCGGTGCAAATCGGTAGCGACCCACCTCTGAGTCTCATTCTCCACTGGAGGCCTAGTTTCTCATCTCTGATGTGAAATCAGGCCATGGTCTTAATATAGATCAAGAATTTCCCTGCCAGGCATGACTCTTTAAAAAAAATTGCTCTTATGCTTCCATGTAACTACGTTTAAGAGGACACCCACTAAATTAACAGCACTTCAGAGATCACCTTCTTTAGAGTATTTAGGCCTAAACTTGTAGCGCTCGATGTTCTTTCTGTGGTTGTGCATGCCCTCACAAAGCCAATGTTATTTTAAACAACCATTTTGTGTACCAGCTTCAGCCCTTAGGGTTTTTTCATCTGGTTGGAATCTGTACGTTTCTGTAAAATGACCTTGTGTTTTTCTTTATTAGGAGGAAGGTTAAGGTGTTTTCCTTCTCACAGTCTTGCTTCTATCTCCCTAATTTGGGGGGGGGGGGTGGGGGGGGATAAAGAAAGAAGATGGTGGCGGGCAGTTAAGTATCAGTGAAAGCTATCTCTGTTGACTTGATTGGATGCAACGCTCCCAGTTGTGGGAGAGAGAGAAAGAGAAATATTTGATGGATTGATTGACTGCTGCCAGCCAACTCCCAATTACAGTATTTGATAGCAGTGTTTCTTTCTTTTTTCTTCTCAGGACCCCTCCCACATTTAAAAATTATGGAGGACCTCAAAAAAGAGCTTTTGTTTGTATGGCTTATATTTATTATTACCTTGTTAAAAATTTAAATTGATGCATTTGTAGAATATTTATTAAATATGTAAAAACTAACATAAAATGTAACAATAACAATAACAATAACAATAGCAATAGCAATAGCAACAAGAACAAGAACAAGAACAAGAACAACAATAACAAGAACAATAACAATAACAAACAACTTGTGGACCCTTGAGAGAGTCTTGGGGAATTCCCAAAGGTCCTTGAACCACACTTTCAGAAACAGTGTTCTAAAGTGACTGTAGCAGAGGTGGTATTCAGCAGGTTCTGACCAGTTCTAGAGAACCGGTAGCAGAAATTTTGAGTAGTTCAGAGAACCAGTAAATACCACCTCTGACTGGCCCTGCCCCCCTCTATTCTCTGCCTCCCGAGTCCCAGCTAATAGGGAGGAAATGGGATTTTGCAGTAACCTTCCCCTGGAGTGGGGAGGGAATGGAGATTTCACAGTATCCTTCCCCTGCCACGCCCACCAAGCCATACCCACCAAGCCATGTCATGGCCACCAAGCCACGAGCACAGAAGCAGCAGTAATTTTCTTTGAATCCCACCACTGGACTGTAGAGTTTCACTTAAAAAAGGGAAATTGAATGCTGCCATTGGCCTGGTAGCGATAGTCAGCTGAGCCAAGAAGTTCCTTTTGGGATTCAGAAGCAATGAGCTTACCTAAGGAATATAGGCAATGCAACAAAAGTTTCTTGGCTGCAAGACTGAAAGAACAGGGAGAAGCATAAGGGAATCATTGTATTATCCAAATACATGCCAGTCCTTCAAGGCAGCAGATGACACTACCAGCTGGGTTCCATGGAGCATAAGATCTTTTGGATTGTCTACAAGTCTTGCAAAATACATCTGTCCCCAACTGCCTTTATATATAAACAAATGCCTTTTATATTTTAAATTTGATTGGTTTTAATCATGAGCTTGTCCTTGGGTGATGTGTGAAGGACAACCTTATCTGGATATGTCAGAGTCTTTGGAGTTATGAGCCGAGGTGGCGCAGTGGTTAGGGTGCAGTACTGCAGGCCACTTCAGCTGACTGTGATCTGCAGTTCAGCGGTTCTAATCTCACCGGCTCAAGGTTGACTCAGCCTTCCATCCTTCCGAGGTGGGTGAAATGAGGACCCAGACTGTGGGGGCGATATGCTGACTCTCTAAACCGCTTAGAGAGGGCTGAAAGCCCTATGAAGCGGTATATAAGTCTAACTGCTATTGCAGTGTTTCCCAAAGTGTGGTACGCGTATCCCCAGGGGTATGGGAAGAGTTTGGTGGGGGTACGCGATGCACCGGAGTTTGATGGGGATCACGTGGGAATATCACAACAGGAGAAGATATCTTTAATGTTATGAATACATTTATGCAAGAGAACAAAATGGATTGGAATAGATGTGTTGAAATAAGCACAGATGAAGCAAAAAGTATGGTCGGAATTAATAAAGGACTCGTTATAAGAATTCAAAATGTTGCTCCAAATGTCATATCCACACTTTGTTGCATACACAGAGAGGCTTTGGCAACATGTAAGATGCACACTGATCTACAGAAAGTTCTGGATGAAAGTGTGAAAATCATTAACTACATTTTTTTATGTAGTTATGAGGGGTACTCAGTATTTTTTATGAGGGGTACTCAGCGTTACGAAAATTATAGAAGGGGTACACATATGTCAAAAGTTTGGGAAACACTGTGCTATTGCTATTGCTATTGTTATGCTATTAGGGAGCAACTTGGGCAGAAGAATCATATACTTATATAGCTTAGTTTTCTACATTGGAGGAAGTCCAAGTACAAATAAACAGGAAAAGAAGAAAACTACCTTCAGCCGGTTAGTTTGAGGTGAAACATCTGACACTCCACTATACTTTCTCACCCAATCTTCCTAAATGTCATGACAGCCAGAGAATGTAGCACCTCTTCTTTACCATGAAAAAAACAATTATTGCAATCTTGAATTAGAGTGTTCCATTTCGGCTGGAGGCTATTCTGTGAATCTTTACAGTAAACGTGAAGGCAAACTGAACTATCCTGTTTTCCCGAAAATAAGACCTCTCTGGATAATAAGCCCAATCAGGCTTTTGAGCGCATGAGCTAAAATAAGCCCTCCCCTAAAATATTTAAACACATGCACAGCCAGTCCCCACCATTTCATGGGTGGCGAAGGAGGAACATGCTCCATGGGCCCCACATGCACTTGCCAACCACACAGAACGGCCTCATGAAGGCTGCTCCCCCAAACCCTAGCTACCATGCCCCTTCTCTTAGTGGCAGGGCTAGTGACGCTAGGGCTGGCAAGAGTGTGCCAGAAACAGAGACAGAATATCTGGCCCTCTCTGGCTCATCTGATCCGTGGGCCGCAGGCCGGGGTTAAGGGTCCTCCGGCCCCTCAAAAATAATAAGACCTCCCCAAAAATAACGCCAAGCACTTATTTCGTGGGTCAAAAGAAAATAAGACCCTGTCTTATTTTCAGGGAGACACGATACCTGATAAAACAGATCTGTGGTGAGCGATGTTATCTGGAAGAAGGTCTGGTCTGGATCTAGACAGTCATGAATTATATTCAGCCTACATTCAAGTAGAAAGACAACTGATCTAAAATCAGTGGAAGCTGATGCTGCATTCGTATGTCTAAAAGATTAAGAAAACTGAGTTTTTATTTACTGTATTTATGTAATTCAATATGGACTTCGAGTAGTTCATCAATAACATATTAGTAGCATAAAAAACAATGCAAACCGGAAACAAGAGGGTTAACTGGGCACAATATACAAACAGAAAGCCAAAATATCTGACATACCAAGGAGCCTTATTTGTCACATCACAAGATCTGGAAGAACAATCAGATCTTCAGCGTCTTATGGAATGCCAACAGGAGGACAGCTTCATGGATCTCACTCCAAAGAGCTCTAGGAAATATTTGGGCATCTATTACATCCTTAGCAACAATGCCACAAATCTTCAATAATTGTGGCAATCCTAACCAAAGGCTTGGCTTGGCTTGATTTTGTTTTAAACCGTGTGTTTTGTTTTATTTTTTTGGAATACTGATGAACTTCCCTGAAAATATATGGAATATGGTTATATTTTAAAAGCCTCTCTAGGAAAAGTCATTGATGCTTGGTCTTCTGCAAAACAGCGAGCCATATCCAAGGGGAAGCTAGCAAGAGTGATCTTTCTCCTTTGGTTTCCTATGCAAAAATCTCTCTGCAGGGCAGTTCAGCTATATCAACATTAAGGCTCATACTGACATCCACTGGCAAGGAGAAGTTCCAGCATTAATTTCTCCGATACAATCGGTCCAGTTTGCCAAGCAAGAAAGGAAGGAAGAGAGAGGAAGGATGTGTTTTTGACTTTACTGGTTATTACTGTCGGCTTTTAATTAAAAGGCAGGATATAAATCTTTTGGATTAATAAATGAAGATTCTACCATTGTTCAATAAATTATGCTCTACAATTAATCCGTAGTGCCATTCTGTTTCTATTATAGCTGAGACAATCGGTTCTGGCTTTCCACTTAGCAGTGTTGTAATGACTACACATCCTTTCTCTTGTTTTTATTTCTTCAGGGACATGCGTGAACCACGACTGCTAGAAACAGGACCTTCCCACTAGAGGAGCAGCTCCCCAGAAATTTGCACAGCTCCCATCCTACAAGACTTCCACAAGTCTTTGAAAATGTAGATGTGCTCCCTGCAGTGAGATTACAGTATTATGTGCTCTAAGTGGGAAAGTCCAGCACTACCACAATGGAAGAATGGTTGGTGAAGATGATGATTATTTCAAAAAGTAGAATAACATCAGAGGTGGGTTCCTACCGGTTCGTACCGGTTCGATAGAACCGGTTCGTCAAATCTACCGAACCGGTTAGAAGAGGTTCCACCACTGGACCCGGAAAGCAGGCCACACCTGCAGAAGAGGTTCCAAACTTTTTTGAAACCCACCACTGAATAACATCCTGCCTCCCCTTTTCCTAATTGAGATTTGAAAGAAGAAAAAGCAGTATGTGAGTTATGAATATTGTGAATGTGAAATTATAATGTAATTCTCTCTCTCTCTCTCTCTCTCTCTCTCACACACACACACACACACACACACATTTTTTGCTGATAAATAAATGAAGGGAGACTGGTATAGATCTATTTCAAACTATTTATATATTCATATATAAATATGACTCTGTGTGCGTGTATGTTCCAGCATAACTCTGAAACGCCTCAAGCAATTTCAACCAAACTTGGTACACAGATTACTTACCCACTGGAAACAAATAATGAGGGGGTAAGGCACCCCTAACACCCCTCAGTGTGTGTGTTCGGTTAAGATGCAACCTGCTGTGCCTTAAAATGGATCCTACCATACTGCTTAAAAATGGCTTCTACTGTACAGCACAGTGGAGTTGCCATGGTATCGGCTTCACAGTACTCCACAAGGGGGCTCCCTCTTGTAAGGGAGAAAACACAACATTAGAAATTACGTTTGCTCTGGGATTATTTTTGAGGACAGATGTATGGATTAGGATAAATAAATACCCGGGCAATGCCAGGTTATCAGCTAGTTTAAAATACGTGGGATAATTGCAATAATGATATTGATAGATTACACCTGCCCTGCAGAAATGGAGGCAGAGGTTTACTTGAGATCAAACGAACTGTCAAAGAAGAAAAAAGCAGGAGTTGGGCTGGTTATGTAAAAGACAGCTAAGCACACGCACTGATGCAAGTTAAAAATGGAAAATTACATAAATACATAAAATGGCCTTGGGGAGTCCCAGCGGTCATTGACGTACTGGGAGCCATAGCCAAAAAAAAATCTTGGATGTCACTTAGAAAAATCTATGCACTGACAAAATATCCATCTGTCAATTACAAAAGGCCACGCCGCTTGAGTCTGCACATATCCTAAGCCAATACATTAAGACACCCTTATTGTGATAAACTCGATGCTATGAAGAGCTGGCAGTTGTGGCTTCGCATCGTTGTATGTAATACAGCAAAGACAGTGCCAACAGTAATGGGCCCCTTGGGTGCAATCCCGAAACCTCTGAAGCTCCACTTGAACACCATTGACAAGATCCTCATCAGTCAATTGCGAAAGGCATCTTAACTTGGAACAACTTACATCCTCCCATTATATTTTTAACGCCGTCAAACAACAACATCTACTTATCCAAAGTCTTTGGGAAGGACTTGATATGCTGATAAAAATTCCAAATCCTGTCGAATTATCTGGCTTATGTAATAAACCATAATATGAGCCCCCTCCCCCGCAAAAAAGGTAAATATACCCTCCACCAGTGGTGGGATTCAGCCAGTTCGCACCTATTCGGGAGAACTGGTTGGTAACTTTCTCAGCAGTTCGGAGAACTGGTTTTTGGAAGAAATCTCAATTTATTTTTCCCCACTTTCCAGAGCTAATCCTGTAAGGAAGGCAGGAAGGAAGGAAACATTCTGGTGTTGTTTCTAGCCTAATCTTTATTGACCTGCTTACAGAAACTGCCTCCCCGGTTAACCCTTATGACATTGTAACAGCTAAGGCGAAGCGCCCATCAATGTGACTGACATTGAGTTGGCCACGCCCACCCAGTCACATGACCACCAAGCCCACCTACCCAGCTGGTCATTAGGGCAGAGAACCGGTTGTTAAATTATTTGAATCCCACCACTGCCCTCTACCCAGCTACAGGGCTGATGAGTCTTGTTAATACAGGTAGTCCTTGACTTACGACCACAATTGAGCCCAAAATTTATGTGGTCAAGTGAGACATTCGTTAAGTGAGTTTTGCCCCATTTTATGACCTTCCTTGCCAAGCTTGTGAAGTGAATCACTGATAACCTGTCAATCTGGCTTCCCCATTGACTTTGCTTGTCAAAAGTTCACAAAAGGGGATCACATGACCCCGGGGCACTGCAGGGGTCATAAATACAAACCCATTTCCAAGCACCTGATTTTTTTTCCACATCTGTTTTTTTATTTATTTTTAAACATTAAAAAGAAAAACAATATTTTAAAAAATGATCTCATCCATTACATACAGCATGTCGTTTGGTTACAAGTGTTTTTGCATCCATATTCTCAATTACATTTACAATCACAGATTTTTCATCTAATATAACTAAATACCCCACTTTCATTGTACAACGTATATTCAATTGCAATTAAATTTTTTTTTCCAATAAACCTAATTCCCTTACATTCTTGATTGTCTGTTTAATAACAATATACCTTTATATAATCACAGTTCCCAATATGAAAAAGATTTACCAACCATTTATATTTGGTGTTTTTTTATATATATAATTTTTTATTGAAGGTTATAAAAAAAGGCAAGATTTGCAAAATACAAAAAAAAGAAAGAAATAGAACTCATTACATATTTACAGCGCAAACGGCAAAAATTCATACATATGTATACATAGTTCATCTCACCTTGCCTAGCATAAAACTAGGTTACTAATTCTATGCAGGTATTCATAACGGATTTCTCCTATCAGATCATCAAAGTTTTTTTCAACACTGTAGTCTATTGATATTACTTGTAGGTGAGTTCTCACCTCTAATACATTTCTTATTCTTATATATTTGTATATCACTGTTTTCAATTATGTGTAATTCCACCAATCAACTATCGAGTATGCTTATGTTCATTATTGTCCTTGTACATCACACCTTCAAACAAAAAGGATATTCCTTCATTTTTCAACAAGGTATCCTAAATAGTCACTTTATATATATATACCAATTTTTAATTGCTTCCTTATTAAAATTATTTATCAACAACAAAATATCTTTATAATATATTCTTAGGGTTATACATTATATCACCAATCCTCTATCAAGTATACATACATTCATTGTTATCCATTTTAAAACAAAAAGTTCTAAAGTATTCAATTCATATATGTATCAGTCTTTCATTGTATTGTTGTTAATCTATTTCACAGCATAATTGTATTATCACTTAGCTCATTCAGTTAAAACGTAAGTAGGACATTTTTCAAGCATCTGAATTTTGATCACAGCATCATGAGGAGGCTGCAAAGGTCATAACTATGAAAAATGGTCATACGTCACATTTTTCGATGCCGTTGTAACTGAATGGTCACTAAATGGACTCTTGTAAGTCAAGCACTACCTGGAGTTTGTTGTCATTTAGCACTCAGTGCAGCGTTTGTTATAACCTTAGCAAAAAACTTGAGAGGAAAAGTAATCTCTTTCGCAAAAAAGATAGATGTATATAAGAGGGATATACATCCACAGGATTTTACTAAATCTTAAGGGAAATTTTGGCATACATGAGTTTCTCTCCACCACAGGAGATAATTTGCTGTTCAAATCCTTTCTAATTGTGTCCCCACTGTTTTAAAGCCCCTAGAAGTTTCGGCTATTCTCTCCATAAAATTCTACCAGACTACATATTACCCAAACTTTTCATAGAACATTAAAAAAAGAAATTAATCAGTTTAGCAAACAGCGCCATCTACTGATAGAAAAGATATTTTAGAAGTAGATGTAACAAGTATTATTTTATTTATTTTATTTATTTATTTTATTTATTTTATTTATTTTATTTATTTTATTTATTTTATTTATTTTATTTATTATTTTATTTATTTTATTTATTATTTTATTTATTTTATTTATTTTATTTATTTTATTTATTTTATTTATTTTATTTATTTTATTTATTATTTTATTTATTTTATTTATTTTATTTATTTTATTTATTTTATTTATTTTATTTATTTTATTTATTTTATTTATTTTATTTATTTTATTTATTATTTTATTTATTTTATTTATTTTATTTATTTTATTTATTTTATTTATTTTATTTATTTTATTTATTTTATTTATTTTATTTATTTTATTTATTTTATTCATTTTATTCATTTTATTTATTTTATTTATTTTATTTATTTTATTATTTATTTAATAGATTTATAGGCCGCCCAATCCTGGAGGACTCCGGGCGGCTTACAAAGTGAAAAGAAAACTAATTAAGAAAAAATAAGGAAAACAATTTAAAACATCACCCGTACACCCAATCTGATTGGGGCTGGACCTCAGCAGTGAGGTCAACAGCCCCAGGCCTGCCGGAATAGTCAGGTTTTAACAGCTTTTCGGAAGGCCATGAGAATGGGCGAGGTCCGGATCTCTGGGGGTAGCTCATTCCAAAGGGCCGGAGTAGCCATGGAGAAGGCCCTCCTCCGGGGAGCCGCCAGCCGACACTGTCTGGCTGACGGCATCTGAAGGAGGCCCGCTTTGTGGGATCTCACCAGCCGTTGGGAGGTATGTGGCAGTAGGCGGTCTTGCAGGTATCCGGTAGATTTGACGAACCGGTTCTACCGAATAGGTGCGAACTGGTAGGAACCCACCTCTGCTCCTGTATAAGGAACTGTACCGTTAATCGGTACAGTTTTAATATAGTGACCTGTATTGTTCGTGTGCCAGTGAATGCCTTGTTAAGCATATCAAGACTTAGCAAAGGGTATCTATTTCCTGAATCTGAGGCTTTTAGTCAAGACCGCAGCTGTTTGACATAATTCTTATCCGGAGAGGAATGTTAGAAATTTTGCTGCCTGAACCAAAGCCTTCCTCACCTCATAAATCCCTTACTAAGGCCAGCAGTTTTAAAGGCCTCCTGGTGCCATTTAGAAATCTCTTCCTTTCTTAACTCACTCCTGCCTCAATCTCCTCGTGCTCATAGTCAACCCAGAGGCTCTGGGGCAAAATTCACAGCCCTTGATTTCGCTGCTTCATCTTATCTACCAACTATAAAGGTCTTGACCAGGTCACCCTAATAAATTGCCAGATAATCCCTACAGCCATTGTGAAGTAGTGTTCCAAAGGCCAAAACATGCCACAGTTACAGTTAGTTTAAAAAGCTGCCAGCCAAAATATTCGGGAATTTCTTAACCATGAAGCCAGTTCCAACCTTGTCATATTTATCAGCCGGTAAGGTCAATGGGACTCTGGCAGCCATAGCTGGCTGGGGTTCCTGGGGCACAGTCCCAGGGTGTCATCTGGTGTGAGTTTGAGATGTTGACTTCCATGGAAGCAAAGAGAGTTCTATGTGCCAGCAGTCTGACCATCTGTTTACTGTATCTGGGTCCCTCTTAAAAGTGGCCAGGTACTAGAAGTTACCTGTGGTTCGATCCATGCTGTGATGTCAGCCACTCTGAAGGAGAAAGTGATACCCACTGGCCTTGAAAGATGTGATCAAGTGTTCCTTCCTCAAGAGGCTGACCTTGAGCCTAACAGTTTTCAAACACCAGTCTCCAACTATCCAATTTTCAGGAAGATTCTTGAGAAGGTGATCAACCTGAAGCTGATGAGAACTCTGGAGGAAATGGATTATCTAGTCCCATTCAGTCAAGTTTGAGGCCAAGTGTCAGGCCTGCAATTATATTCCTTTTAGAATTTGGCCTCTTGGTTGGTTCCAGTCAATATTAGTTTTTTGGGGGGGGGGAGTTACTGACCAGCCAAGTGAGACTGTCAGAGTTCTGACCCGATGGATTTAACTTGGTTTGAAAAGGTAATGAAACCTGCTTACAGAAAACCTCTGACGTCTCTCCCACCTTCTGCTAGAGATGATGCTTTATCAGTCTGTTCCAGTGGTGGGATTCAGCCAGTTCGCGCCTATTCGGGAGAACCGGTTGGCAACTTTCTAAGCAGTTCGGAGAACCGATTGTTGGAAGAAATCTCCTTTTGTTTTTTCCCACTTTCCAGGGCTAATCCTGTAAGGAAGGCAGGAAGGAAACATTCTGGTGTTGTTTCTAGCCTCATCTTCATTGCCCTGCTTACAGAAACTGCCTCTCTTATTACCATTGTAACAACTAAGGCGAAGTGCCCATCGACCTGAGTGACATTGACTTGGCCGTGCCCACATGATCACATGACCACTGAGCCCCTCCCACCCAGCTGGTCATTAGGGCAGAGAACTGGTTGGTAAATTATATGAATCCCAACACAGGTCTGTTCTATGTAGTTGCAATGGAGGCAGAGAAGTGAGCTCTCCTTGTGGCATTCATGGTCATGAATGAAAATTCCGGAGAGGCCTTAAAATGTGACTTTCTCTGTGTTTGACCTGACTGCTCCCAAGAGTTTCTCTATTTCTATATTATCCCTTTGCCTTTCCTCCCATGGTTCTCTGTTCCCTGCTAAATCAAGGCAATGCTTTTTTTTTTCAGACCAGCTAGCCAATTGTGTCACTGAGAAATGAGATGCTAAGCATATTCAGGAAACCATTCAAATCCATCAGGACAATTGGACAGTTTTAATTGGTTCTCCCCCTCTGGAAATGTTTAGAGCAGCCACCAGACCAAAAAAACTGACCAGAGGGTGATCCTCTATGACAGTGAGACTCCTGAGAGCTGATCCACTTTCCGATCACTATCTCCAGCTGTTACAAAATGTCAGATCCGATTTGCATCCCCATACAGTCCTGTACTTAGCAAGGGTTCAAAAAATGGCAGATGCTTACTATTCAAGAATGGACATTGAAAGTAACAAAGTTAGCAGAGATGGCTAAAATATCAGCGTATCTCAAGGACCATTCAAACGGAGTGGAGAAGATGGATTGACTATACTCAAAATAAATATGGGACTAAGAAATTCCAGATAGCTTATGACTGAAGAAACAAGGAATGATATAATTTGTTTAGAGCTAGCCTAGCACGGAGGAGTTAAAGCTCAAATGAAAGATGATATTAACTTTTTTTTAAAGTTTATTTTAGAATGTTTTTGTTAAAGATCTATACCCTGTATTGGTTCTGGGAAGTTGGGGAGGGGGAGGGTTGGGGGGGGTTGGAGGGGGGGAGGGAAGTAAATATTTGTAAAAGTTTTTTTCTTCAAAATTTTCATTAAAAAAATTGCCAGATGCATCAGATGGAGTTTGATCAAACGCAACTGACCTGGCATTGGAAAAAGGACCTTTAGGTTGGAGGGCTGCCCTTTGCCGCTGCTTTGATTTCATTGTTTAGATTAAAATCGGAAAGGAAGGAAGGTCGACCAACTTTTGGTCCTCCTTTCCCCTGCAATGGCCAGGTTAAAGCATACGGATAATATCTCCCAACTAGTTCCAGCATCAAAGCATCGGGGTGGATTCCAGCAGGCACTACTGCCGGTTCGCTTGTGAGAATGCTGCACATGAGCGCTTGATGCACGCTGTGAGCGCGTGCCAGTGGTGGGTTTCAAAAATTGTTTGAACCTACTCTGTAGATGTGGTCTCCTTTGTGGGAGTGGCTTGCTGCCCATGTGACCGGATGGGAGTGGCTTGCTGCCCATGTGACCGGATGGGAGTGGCTTGCTGCCCATGTGACCCCATATGAAGATGCCGACGACACTTGTCAGAACCACCTTAAATTACCTCCCACACACAGCACTGGCATGCATAAGAATATGATGTAAACTTGTTTTTTAAAAGGCATCTTTGGTTTGCGTTAAAACAGCTTCAACACACGCAATGTTCTGATTGCACCACAAACGCAGTAGTCATCCTTACCTTTCACAGAGGCACTGAGTTTTATAAATATGAGCGTGATAGTGTAGAATAATCATATCCAAGGACCACTGGTGGGTTTCAAAAAATTTTGGAACCTCTTCTGTAGGTGTGGCCTGCTTTCCGGGTCCACTGGTGGAACCTCTTCTAACCGGTTCGATAGATTTGACGAACCGGTTCTACCGAATAGGTGCGAACTGGTAGGAACCTCTGATACTACAGAAGGAAAACAATCGATGAAAACAAAGACTGAGATTGATTTGAATGTGGATTTCAATTAAAAAAATGATAGATTACAAAAGTGATGTAGAAAGATCTGAAAATGGATTTTAAAATGCCAGCGTGTAAAAGCGACATGGGAAATTATGCCAAAATGGATTTTGCAAATTAAACCATTAAATTATTAATGTTTTAATAATTAAAAGGTACATGCAAATGATAAATCAAAGGAGTGGCTTGGAAATCTTGGATTTACAAAATAAGGTGTTAAATTTAGTAAGCTGTTCCTGAAAGAAGACAAAGAGAAAAAAGATAAGAAATCAACTTCTGGCTCATTATTTGACAGTATCAAAGATCAAGCTTTTCAAAAGAAAACAAAGATTTATAAAGTGCATTTATCTCACCAGGGTAAAATGTATATGTTGGAGTTTCTGGTAGGTATTCATGCAATTCCACTTTCTGAATATTGGATTGAATAACAAAGCTTTAAAGAATGGTTTATAAAGAATTCTTTTGTTTTATATTTTAGAGGAAGTAATAAATTGGACTGAAAATCAGATTTATTTGATTAAGGGTAAATATTTATATTAGTATTCCTGATAGCACTTAATAAACCTTTCCTGATTAGGACTGAATTTTTTTCTATAATTTGACTATTCATAAGGGATGAGATTTGGGAAGAAAATATCTTTTTCATTATTGTTATTGTTGAAATACTAGAGACAGTTTTAAGCTACTGAAATTGTGTATACTTGTCTGAAGTGAGGAGGAGTCGTGTATCTTTTGTTTTCCTTTTTCACCCTCTCTCAATCTTTTCTGTATTTTTTTTCTTTTTCATATTGATGAAAGGAATGTCCTTCTGGGTTCGGCTCCAAGTGGGGAAAAAGACACTGGAGACATGGAGGCTGCTTGGAAAGATGGTTTTAATGGTGGACAGGACCACATGGCTTGAGCCCTGAACAGAAAAGGTGATCACATGCTTCAATGTTGGTGGAGAAGAAGAGAAGGGCTGAGGGAAGGGCTTGCTAGGCTTTTTATACCCTGTTTAGTCCCACCTCTCTGATTCCTGTTCCTGTGTAACAAATGTATTCTGATTGGTTGTCAGACTCCCATGGGGCCATGCAGGGGCAACTCTCTAGGCTGTGTTTTGAATCCAGGTTTGATTGAGTTCTCAGATGCCATGTGGTCAGTTGGGGCCAATATTATCATGCTTTCCTGTAGCTGAAGTGAAGACATCTTTATTATGTAAAGTGGACTAGCTTAGTCTTCTTAATGGCCCATTAACAAAGTGGGGATGGGCAGGAAGCTACAGGAAGCTATACTGTCTTTTAAAACATGTTTCTTTCTTTTCACATCCAGAGAAATATTCTGCCTTTTCAATATTTCCTAGGATATTTCATTTTTCTGGGAGAGGGCTGGGTGATAACTTCCTACAATATTTTCTGTAGTTTGCATTACTCTTCTATCTTTATATTTGTAAACTTTAATTTAAAAAATGTAAAATTTATGTCATTCTCTCTCTCTCTCTCTCTCTCTCTCTCTCTCTGTATATGTATGTAAGTATGTATGGATGGATGGATGGATGGATGTGTGTGTGTGTGTGTGTGTATATATGTATGTGTGTGTGTGTGTGTGTGTGTATGAATAACAGATTAATAAAATAGGACTGTAACACCCTATTTTATTTTCTAAATAAAAGAAAACATGAGAGTGGTTTTAAACAATTCATATTTTTATTTATTTATTTATATCTCACCCTAATTTTTATAAATAACTCAAGGCATCCGACATACCTAAACCTCTTTTCTCCTCCTCTTTTTCCCACAACAACAAACCTGTGAGTGGGTTAGGCTGAGAGATATACGGACCAGGGGTGGGTTTCTCGCCCCGTTCCAACCGGATCGGCGCGCGCATGCGTACTAGCGTCTGCGCGATGCTCCAGCTGCTCCTGGAGGATCGCGCAGGCATTCTGCGCATGCGTGGAAAGCGCGAAATTCAAAAAAACCGGGTAAGGAGAGGGCGTGGGTGTGCGGGCGCGCGCGGGCGCGGGGGGGGGCTTCGCCATTCCCGGAAGTTACTTACTTCCGGGTTCGGCGACCAACAGGATCGCAGGGACCGGTGCGAACCGGTCGAAACCCAGCCCTGATACGGACTGACCAGCTTTCGTGCATAAAGCAGGACTAAAACACAGATCTTCCAGTTAGCCATGGGAATTGGCCAACATTTCCTTCTGCTCTGTTATGATAGCAACAGATTGTTCAGAGTTCTGATCTGCATGGCAAGCACCTGTTTGCTTATCAATACTGGACCGGACTACTATTTAATTCATATTAATTCCATGTTGTACCAATTCTCTGGAACTCTACTTTTGTTCAGAGAGATTCAAGAAATTTAGTTGGCTATCACTAGGTGGCAGCAAGAAACCACTTTAGATTTAACTAGAGAAGAATAGGAAAAAGTCATTAACAGTTTATTCTCTCTCTCTCTCTCTCTCTCTCTCTCTCTCTCTCTCTCTCTCTCTCTCCCTCCCTCCCTCCCTCCCTCCCTCCCTCCCTCCCTCCCTCTCTCTCCAGAAAGAAAAAAATAATGAAAGATAATAATTGATAAAAAGCCCGCCCCCATAAAATATAAAATAGGGAAAAAAAGAAAATTATCTATCTATCTATCTATCTATCTATCTATCTATCTATCTATCTATCTATCTATCTATCTATCTATCTATCTATCTATCATCTACCTATCTACCTATCTACCTATCATCTATCTATCATCTATCTATCTATCTATCTATCTATCTATCTATCTATCTATCTATCTATCTATCTATCTATCTATCTATCATCTATCTATCTATCTATCATCTATCTATCATCTATCTATCTATCATCTATCTATCTATCTATCTCTATCTCTATCTCTATCTCTATCTCTATATATCTATATCTACATCTACATCTACATCTACATCTACATCTACATCTATCTATATCTATCTATCTATCTATCTATCTATCTATCTATCTTTCTATCTCTCTCTCTATATCTATCTATCTATCTATCTATCTATCTATCTATCTATCTATCTATCTATCTATCTATCTCTATCTCTATCTCTATCTCTATATATCTATCTCTATCTCTACATATCTATATCTATATCTATATATCTCTATCTCTATCTCTATCTCTATCTCTATCTATCTATATCTATATCTATATCTATCTATCTATCTATCTATCTATCTATCTATCTATCTATCTATCTATCTATCTATCTATCGCTATCGCTATCTCTATCTCTATCTCTATAATCTATATCTGTCTCTGTCTCTGTCTGTCTGTCTGTCTGTCTGTCTGTCTGTCTGTCTATCTATCTATCTATCTATCTATCTATCTATCTATCTATCTATCTATCTATCTATCATCTAATATAATTTTAGCTTAACCCGCCTCACAAGATTGTTGTTGAACGAAAATCAGAGAAGTATTAAGTATGTTCACTGCCTTGAGTTACTTATAAAATAGTAAAGTTAGGATAAATATCTAATAAATAATAATCACTTTTTTAAAAAAAAACCATATAAATCTTCCATCCACTTCAAGTCAGCTCCACAGAAGATTTTCCACTGGAGTAAAACAGAGTCTTCTCCACTCCTGCCTCAATCCTAAGCTTTTCACACATCAACAGGTTCGATATTTTCAGGATATCCTTCAGTGTTGCCATTCATACCTTTGTCCCCCTCCTTTGGTTCCTGAGCACTTTATTTTCAACGCCAGGTATATCAAACCACAAGGTTGTCAACCTAGAGTAGGCTCAAAATATTTTAATACATTTTTCTGCCTTGGGTAGCTGGAGTTCAGCATCTCCTATCCCCTGAATGAAGATGCAGAGGAGTGTTTGGTTGCAATAAAGGATTGTACCTTCTTTGTAATGGAAGAATATCTGAAATTATTTCAGCCTGTCCTCTGAGCAGGGAGGAATGGGTTCATACTACAAAGGGTGCCTAAAAGAAGAGACTTGGCACAGGGAAAGGATGGGGGAACTATGGCAAACTTTGCGACTTGTGATTTCAATTCCCAGAATTCCTCGGTCAGCATGGAATTCTCGGGAATTCTGGGAATTGAAGTCCACCGGTTGCAAAGTTGTCATGGTTACAGTGGTGGGTTCTGCATCCTGTTGCAACCGGTATGGCGTCCACCACATGCATGTGGGCAGCATGCAATGCAACGCATGCATGCATACTTGCCGCCTGCAATAGCAATAGCAGTTAGACTTATGTACCGCTTCATAGGGCTTTCAGCCCTCTCTAAGCGGTTTACAGAGTCAGCATATTGACCCCAACAACAATCCGGGTCCTCATTTTACCCACCTCGGATGGATGGAAGGCTGAGTCAACCCTGAGCCGGTGAGATTTGAACCGCCGAACTGCAGAACTGCAGTCAACTGAAGTAGCCTGCAGTGCTGCATTTAACCACTGCGCCACCTCGGCTCTGCAACGCTCTAGCTGCTCAGTGGAGCATCACGCAGGCTCCATACACTCCATGTGCATGTGCATAAGCCCCAATCAGCTCAAATACAGGTAAGGAGGGCGGTCAGGTGGGCCCTCCGGAGCACCGTACTGGAACAGTACTTGGTGCTCCCACCAGGCACCATTATACGGGGCGTACCGGGCTGTGATGACAAACCTATGGCATGTGTGCCACAGGTGGCACGCAGAGACCTCTCTGCGGGCACCCGAGCCGTCACCCCAGCCCAACTCCACCACACATGTCCGTGCGCCTCCGGCCAGCCAGCTGCTTTTGCATTGAATATAACTGAATATTTCGCTGTCATGTGTACAAATTACCATTAATATTCTTTCATTTGTAACAATCCTTGTTCCCTTGAATTCATAATTATCTATCAAATAACAATAAGTCTTTAAAGTATTATAATATCACCTATCTCCAAGGAGAAAAGGCGGAGATCAGAACAAAGAATTCCCATTGATTTATAATATATACATTCATATTTTCAATTGACCATAATGCCAAACAACATTCTTGATGAAATGGAAGAAAGTTGGGTTTTTTTTTTCTTGCTCTTGTTTTGTATGTGTTGTTTTGTTTTTTTAAGAAAAAGAATAAAAATATATATTTAAAAAAATCCCCTGCCTAGCATTCCTATGAACACAGTCAGTGATGGGGAAGCCAACTCCTTCCTGGGTCACTGAACTAATCTTATTTTAGGATATTTTTGCCTGTATTCTATTAGAATCTGCCTTCCTATAACTTAAGTACTGCATTCCTAACTGCTTGTGGTTTCTTCTTTTTTTGATATTTTTATTAAATAGGTTGTGGTTTCCTTCTGTTTGACAGCCTTCAGGTTGAGCTCTTATTCCTCCCTTATTTTTAATTTTCTTCTCAGGGCTAAATATACTTAATAGCACCGCTGTGCTGAAAGTTGCTGTGCAATTCCTCAATCCCCACCCTGATAAAACTATTTTCTTTCTCTTTCTTTTTAACTTTATTTTCCTGATGCTTGAAAATTGGATTTGGATTTCTCTCGGGATTAACTTTCAAGAGCCGAGGTGGCACAGTGGTTAGGGTGCAGTACTACAGGCCACTTTAGCTGACTGTGATCTGCAGTTCAGCGGTTCAAATCTCACCGGCTCAAGTTCGACTCAGCCTTCCATCCTTCCGAGGTGGCATAACGGATTCTATTGTGAGCAGAGGAGTGGAGTATTCTTCTAGTGAAATATCTCTGGACAAGGGGTGGGTTTCAACCGGTTCGCGGCGGTCTCTGCGAACCGGTTGGTCGGCGAACCCGAAAGTAAGTAACTTCCGGGAACGGCGAAGGGCCCGCTTGCCCGCGGTCCTTACCCGGTTTTGACGAGTTCTGCGCTTCCACACATGCGCAGGACGCATACAGCACCTGCGCGATCCTCCAAGAGCAGCTGGAGTGTCGTGCAGATGCTAGTACGCATGCGTGCACCGCGCGCGTGCACGAGGACGCCGCCGGCCCCGTTCCAACCGAACCAGTTGGAACGGGGCGAGAAACCCACCCCTGCTCTGGACCCACTCGATCGTATTAATGTCCGATATACAGTGTAGATTCCAGGCAGACGAGCTGTATTCGATATAATATCATTCCCTTCCCCCTTCTTTCTTTTACCCTATGTAGTCCCATAATCATGAATTCAGTCTTTATTCTTTCAACAAAAAGTCCATATAAAATTTCCAGTCTTTCAAAACGGTCTTTATTGCTTTTTCGCCATTTCTTCAACTGTCATCCTTTTTATAAACCAATCCTCCACCGTGGGTATACATTATTTGTTTTTCAAGGAATCAAATATGTATAGAAATACAAATGTCAAAGAATCCCAAATTATCTAGATTTGATGTTTATGTTACATGTCTTTTTCTGAGCCGAGGTGGCGCGGTGGTTAGAGTGCAGTACTACAGGCCACTTCAGCTGACTGTTAGCTGCAGTTCGGCGGTTCAAATCTCACCGGCTCAAGGTTGACTCAGCCTTCCATCCTTCCGAGGTGGGTAAAATGAGGACCCAGACTGTGGGAGCAATATGCTGACTCTGTAAACCGCTTAGAGAGGGCTGAAAGCCCTATGAAGCGGTATATAAGTCTAACTTCTATTGCTGTTCTGTTTCTCACTGTCAAATCAGGAAAGATTTTAGTTAATCTTCAAATTAGACAGGGAGAGCTATAATTCTTGATAAGGCCTGTTTTGTAACCAATTTAAACTCTAGGTTCAGTATATGATTACAGCCTTAAAGAAGGCATGTTTATAGGCAGCCTGCCTGCTTTTAACTGATAATGTGTGCTGGACATGGAGAAAATACTTTCAGTTAGCATTAGGGTAAATCCATGCTCAACGGAGAATCTCTTACAACATGTCTGAACCAATTTTTGAAGTCTACAAGACTTCAAGGGCAACCACTGTCCTTTTCATTCATTGAATGGCTCTTGCTCGATTACACATACTTGGAATCAAAGAAAATCTTGATTACCTTACCAAAATTGAAAAGGTATAACTCACTTGTAGATTAAGGAATAGAGGAACCCCTCAAAGCATAATTCCAGTGGTGGGTTTCAAAAAAATTGGAACCTACTCTGTGGATGTTGGCCTCCTTTGTGGGAGTGGCTTGCCGGCCATGTGACCTGTGGGAGTGGCTTGCCGGGCCATGTGTTTCTCTCTCTCTCTCTCTCTCTCTCTCTGTCTCTCTCTCTCTCTCTCTCTCCTTTCTTTATTTATTTCTTCCTTCTTTCTCTCTCTCTCTCTCTCTCTCTGTCAGTCTGACTGTCTCTCTCCTCTCTTCTTTCTTCTTTCTTCCTTCCTTTCTCTCTCTCTCCTCTCTCCTCCTGTCAGTCTGTCTGTCTGTCTGTCGCTCTCTCTCTCTCTCTCGCTCCTCTCTCTCTCCTCCTCTCTCTCTCTCTCTCAGTGGTGGGTTTCAAAAATTTTTGGAACCTCTTCCGTAGGTGTGGCCTGCTTTCCAGGTCCACTGGTGGAACCTCTTCTAACCGGGTTGGTAGATTTGACGAACCGGTTCTACCGAATAGGTGCATACTGGTAGGAACCCACCGCTGATACATTCCCAACCCAGATGCCCACAGAATTCTCTGCAGTGATTGGGGACTGGCTGAGGGACTTTGGGGAGTTCACACTGAATCAAACAGATCCGAGCAATTCAGCCCACCGACATCCTCTTGCCTCTCCTCATTCCTCTTTCTTTCTTCATCCATCCATTAGCACTCTTCTTGCACAAGTCTCAAATCCTCCCCATGAAAGTTTCACAAGAGTAAAACTGTCCCGCAAACTGAAATGATTTAGAGTTGCACCATCACACAGCTGTGCTCCCTGCGTGGGAGAAGTTTCTTCCCCCACCCTTTCAAAAAAACATAACTTTTTTTTCCCCGAACAATTGTACATGAAATCTCTTATTCAAAATTTACTTGTTTTTAATTCATGTACATGGTAAACTAACTGGAGATATTATAACAGGAAATCAGGGGCCTTTTTCTATGCGGTTCATATAGTCTGTTCCTTGAGTCCCATTTCAAAGTTCTTTTGCAGACAAGAACACCTATGGAAATGCTGTTGTTTCCTTGTGGGAACAGTTGTCACAGACACAAATCTACAACATAAAAAGCATTAGAATTCTGCTTGTTAGAAGAGGAAACATGCCAGCAGTTTGGGCAGTGGCGTCAAGCTGGCCATGCCCACCCAGTTGGCCATGTCCGGATGGCCCCCTGAAGAGAACCACAACCAGGGCTGGATTTTCCTATAGGCTAACTAGGCTTCAGCCTAGGGCCTCAAGATCAAGAGGGGCCTACATTCAAATTGTTAGCAAAATTAAAATTACACTATTCTAAAAACCGTGAACACTAAAACACTGAACCGAAAATAAGGAGAAATTCTACGCATATGACTAATAAACAAACATAAAAATGTATTGGTTAAGATCGTTCCAGCGCCGCGGCAGTTGGGGAGCCCGCCCATGTTCCCGGCACCGGCGGTCGGGCGAGAGGCGTGGCCGCTCCCAGTAGCCGCCCCGTCGACGCGGAGCCCACCAGCGGCCAGGCAGGTGAGGGCGAGGGGGCCGAGCCGGGCAGCTGAGCGCAGCAGGGGAGACGGCTGGCCTCGCTGACTTTGCCGCAGAGCAGAGCCGCCCTCCGTCGGGAGGCCAGCTATATATATATATTGATCTATATTGATATATATCATAGTAATGATGTATTTTATTGTCTCTCATGTAATTTACAAACTTAAAAATGGGAGGTGAAAGGGCCTCATAAGTGGAATAGCCTAGGGCCTCTTTTCATCTAAATCCAGCCCTCACCACAACCCTGATGCGACCCCCCAATGAAATTGATTTTGACACCCCTGTTCTAGACGAAAGAAGGATCTAAGCCACCCTTAGATTACTGCCTGAACGGAAGACCATGGTGTACTGTATGTCAGAGTGGGTTTTAGAAGAAGAAGATAAATCACTTTGCAAATGGCTGATGACAGCTCAATGGTGAGATCATTCCAGGTAGCTTTAGGAAAGATGAGCCCACACATTTTGCATTGTCCAGCTGCACTGTTGCTGTAGGGAAATCATTTGAAATTGTTTTTCTCCGACAAACGAATGAGCAATATAAAACTCTCCTTTTGGGAGGGGCAGGGGAACAGTTTTAATCCTCAGACTTTCAGCAAAATTATTTTTCCTGAGACCACATCTCTTGTGTATCTGAATATTGCCTAATATTAACATTCCAAATAAGGGTTTGTTTATTAATTTAAATAGAGACTTTAATTATTTCTCTCGGCTAATGCATGGAGGTATAAATAAAATTTGAGAGCTGATATGACATAAGGGATGGAATGCTGAACAGACACCGACTGAAAGTTTGCTTTGCAATAAATCTCTTTAGTTATTCCTATGTCACATTTAATTGGGTCAAGAGCAATAACATTTCTTTTGGGAATACCTGAAGGAGTTGATTGACCCACATGGTTAATTTAGCCCCAACGAAACTCAGATATACACAGGGTTAAAATAACTCCTTCCAGTCAGTCATGTTGTGCGAATGCTTAAAACCCAAGAAATTGACCCATTTTGCCTATTGAATCTTTCAAGAAACAGCAGGAGAGAAAGAGAAGCTGAAAAAGCACCTTTTACAAAATTCACTGCCATCTCAATGCACAGAAAAAAATACTTCACAAACTCTGAGTGGCTGGGCCAGTGGTGGGTTGCAGACGGTATGCCCTGGTATAGGCGTACCGGAGCCTGCCTGGAGCACCATATCGTTCTGGTACGGTGCTCCAGAGGGCCCATCCACCCGCCCGAGTTCCTTACCTGTCTTTTAAGGCTTCCGCGCTTCTGCGCACCTGCATTGAGCCGAGGTGGCGCAGTGGTTAGGGTGCAGTACTGCAGGCCACTTCAGCTGACTGTTATCTGCAGTTCAGCGGTTCTAATCTCACTGGCTCAAGGTTGACTCAGCCTTCCATCCTTCCGAGGTGGGTGAAATGAGGACCCAGACTGTGGGGGCAATATGCTGACTCTGTAAACCGCTTAGAGAGCGCTGAAAGCCCTATGAAGCGGTATATAAGTCTAACTGCTATTGCTATTGCATGGTGCATACAACGCCTGCACGACACTCCGCTGAGCAGCTGGAGCATTGCGAAGGCTCATGGAGGCGCTAAGATGCATGTGCGCTGTGCGCGTCCATGTGGACGCTGCCAGGCCCGTTCCAATCGTATCGGTTGGAATGGGATCCGGAACCCACCACTGGGCTGGGCCACCCAAGTCACGCCCACTGCTGCCTCTCTGGCCAATGAGGAAGAAGCTAGTGATGTCGTGAAGATTCTCCTTGTGAAAGAACTCATAGACACTAAAACCTTTCTTGGAGAAAGTGAGTCGGATCTCTGTTCCTTACATCATGGTGACATTTGATCCATCTGGCATGATTATGAGTTACCAAAATTGCTAATAAAACAGATTTAACTGGATTTGCATCTGAGTTACGTGTGTGGAAAGAAGGACCTGTGGATATATTTCTACACAGCCTGAAAATAACATGGACATTGTATCTTTGCTTACTCCTCTTTCCTTTCTGTCAGTGATGTATGTGGGATTATTAATCTCACTCAAAATACTAAATAACCCATGCAGTTTTTAGGGCATAGAAGTAAGCATTTCTCTAATGCTATGGGTTTTTTTTACTTCTACTTAAACCAGGAGCAAGCAACCCGTGGCTCTGGAGCCGCATGTGGCTCTTTCATCCCGCTGCTGCGGCTCCCTGTCAGTCAACCACCAATGTGTTATACCTGCCGGCATGCAACTTATTGAGCTTTTCGACCCCAGGTAGGCCAACCGTGGATAAATCTAAGAAAGAAAAGTTTCAGAAGAAAACAGAACATTTAATTCAACTACATATGCTAGTTCTGTGGCACTCAGGAAATAATCAGGCAATGGAAGGGTTTTGTTGGCTCCCGCTGTTTTCTTTTCTGTGGGAAATGGGTCCAAATGGCTCTTTAAGGTTGCCAACCCCTGACTTAGACAAATCCACCCTTCTGGGAGATTTTGTAGATCTCAGAGAAACCTTCAAAGTCATCCAGAAAAGGAAAACACATATAGAAATATAGCATTAGCATACGACAAGCGTGCTCAGTGTAAAAGAGCTGGCTGAGGATTATAGCAACAGGAACAAGGTAATCAAATTTGAGGAGGGATGGACGAGCCAAGTCTGGTGTTTATTTCTTATACATCATGCTCATGTGTTCTTGGCCTTCATATGGTTCAGAAATGTTTATGAAGAAGCTCTCCGGCTCTTGCAAAGTGTAGTGCTCTTCTGCTGTTTATTTTTTTTTTAAAAAAAGCAACCTGACATCTTTTAGGGTTTTGTGCCAACCTAAAATTGAGCCGTTGTAATGAAGAGCAGACCTTTGCGAGGGCCAAACCGCCTCTTCTAAATCATTTTTTAGCATCGTCCAGGCCTAGTGGTTTCCCCATTGCTTGTTTCCGCATTTATTTGCTGCTTTTACCCAGGGTAAAGGAGATGGTAACTGAAAAGGCTGCATATATTTACACATGAAGAGAAAGTCTGACCTATTTAAGCAGAGAAAGTACACAATTAACTAGACTCCATTACATCAATAGGAGCAAGTTATCTGCTGAATCATTTGCCTCCGGAGACACTAGTCCAGATTTCCTTTGATCCATTATGTCAATGGGGCAGAAAAGCTATTGCATTCTGTTGCTCAAGTCATTGAAGGGTTTCAGTTATGTACATATTTTCGAAACAAATGCATCCAATCAAACTTTGGATGAGAATGAAACAGAACCAGAGAATGAATTCATTCAGTTCTAACTGGAATGAGTCTTATATTAAGAAGCCTATAATAATATAATAATATTAATAAGCCTATAATAATATAATGTATTAAGAAGCTTATAATCACCAGTTTTTTACTCACTCTATCATCTATCTATCTATCTATCTATCTATCTATCTATCTATCTATCTATCTATCTATCTATCTATCATCTATCTATCTATCTATCAATCATCTATCTCCTCTCTTTTTGGATTATTTTGGTGATCTATAGATATATTTTCTTATGTCAAGTTAAAATGTGATGCCAGCTCCTGAATATAGTCTCTATCAAAACATGAAGCATGCCCAATATTAGGCTGTATCAAAAAATGATTCTAATGATCAAAATGATTCTAAAATCAAGTAATGCCTTTTAATTGTGTTCTTATGGGATTTAGCAAGATAATCCTGTTTAGAAACCAGCATCCATGAAATTACATGTTGAAAGCATCTGAATGTGACAGATCCAAGAAAAGATTACCAATACTCATGAGAGTTAAAATTAAACCATTCGTTATATTCTGAACAGGTGTCTACTTGTAAAATGTTTGTACTTCTTCCCAATAACGCAACATATATTAAATGTAAGCCATAAGCGAAGACATTTTAAATTAAGATTTGTACCGGAGGGAACTGTCTGCCTATAAACATGGATGGTTCTGGAGATTATTAAGGATCTGGACAAGCAATTTGTTTTCTTGCAAATTGCAGAAGGTTGGACTCAGATTTTATCTTTGAGGTTCCTTCCAACTTCACAATTCTACAATTCTAATGACTTTTCATTTATCTTCTCCTTGTTACTGTTAGGTTCTAAGGCTAGGAAAGAATGATGCCTGCCTTATATGACTGTCAAGAGGAACAGAAGAAGGAGAAAAGGCTTTGAATTTGAAGGGCTTAATATACCCAGAAAAAAACTACTTATTGGGATGAGGCAATAACTATTCTACGGTGTGCAGAAGTGGGTTCCTACCAGTTCGCACCTATTGGTAGAACCAGTTCATCAAATCTACCGAACCGGTTAAAAGAGATTCCACCAGTGGACCCGGAAAGCAGGCCACACCTACAGAAGAGGTTCCAAAATTTTTTTGAAACCCACCACTGGTTCTTGGATATGATTATTCTACACTATCATGCTCATATTTATAAAACTCAGTGCCTCTGTGAAAGGTAAGGATGACTACTGCGTTTGTGGTGCAATCAGAACATTGCGTGTGTTGAAGTTGTTTTAACGCAACCAAAGATGCCTTTAAAAAAAAAATTTACATCATATTCTTATGCATGCCAGTGCTGTGTATGGGGTAATTTAAGGTGGTTCTGACAAGTGTTGTCGGCATCTTCATATCCGGTCACATGGGCGGCAAGCCACTCCATGCGGTCATATGGGCGGCAAGTCACTCCCCACAAAGAAGGCCACACCCACAGAGTAGGTTCAAACAATTTTTGAAATCCACCACTGACGGTGTGTCTCGGTATATCTATGCTATCACATAAAGACTGGGCAAATCTGTAGCAGCCACATATCAATTCTTTGGGAATCAAAGTCTATATTTCTATGAGGTCCCGACCCCGTTGCCACAAATTAAGAGTAGCATGTCAGCTGCCACCTCTATATTTCCCACTTTACAACCTTGGTACCATCAGGGGATTTAGCTAGAAATGGTATTTTGACATGATTAATAAAATAAAAATGAATAGCTCTTGTCAAGGCTGGGTTCAGATTAATAGTGGCCAAGTGGTTAAAAAAAATAATTCTGATTCAGTTCCTTTCATTTGACTTATTTTAAAAAGGGCTCGGAGTTTTGTACTCGGATGTCAGTGGGGAATATTCCTTTTTTCTTTATTTAGCTGTTTGAAGTCAAAGTGTTCGATAACTTTTATTGCATTGGCTGTATATTACTCTGATATGACAAGCAGGAAATTATGGCAGAAGAATAATAGCCAATCTGCCAAAGACCAGACGTGAATCTATTATATGGCTGCACTAAAACCGAAGTAGCCAGTTCCTTAGTTCAGATGGGTTCTAAGGTAGATCACATATAGCTAACTCATAATCTGACAACATCGGAAATGATAAACATACTCTGAGATGATGCAATAATCGAGTGTTATTACGGAAATTAAAATATCAGAATTCTAGTGTCAAGCTGAAATTAAGGAAAAACTGAAAAATAACAAAGGGGAATAATACATAGGTGTTGTGGCCCAGCAGGAGCCGTTGGAGCTGCCACCCAGACTCCGACAGCGAGGAGCCCTATGAGTCGGCTCTGGAGGATGTGAAGGACCCCGGACAGGGTTCCGACTCCGAGCAGGGCGCAGAGAGGCTGGTTGGCCACCAGGAGGCGCCTGAGCCTTGGATCAGTGGGGAGGAGACAAGGGAGTATGATCCGGATGTCATTGCATGGAGCAGTGGGGAGGAGACAAGGGAGTTGTTCCGGATGCCCGCAACGCCGGAGCAGATCGACATAGAGAGCAGCTACGCAGTTACCAAAGATAATTGGACCCAGGTGATTGTAATTAGGCTCCTCTCAAGATAGTATCTAAAGAGAGACTGGGAGGAGCCTGGTTTTGCAGGATTCAACGTCATTCCTAACGCTGGAGAAGCTGTTATCTGTCTGAGTCTGAGTTGCTGCCCAAGGTCCTTATCTGTTTGTTATGCTTGGCTTTCAACCACCGAGGTTTTGGTTCTCTTGCCAATAAAGTGCTGTGACATTCCAGTTAAGCTTGTCTCGGCATTCGTTACTGGACGAGGAAGGGGTCAGAACACATAGGGTACATTTAAAAAAAAAAAAACCCATGAAGTGATTGCTTAAGATGTTAACTTGCATAACCAAGGATTATAGTTAGGTCTTAATGATAAAACCAGGGTTATACTTAGTATCTTAAGGTAAACGTTTCTATTTGTGGCACCTCTTGATGATAGCCATTCTACCTTTTCCTATTCTGTTTCCAGAAGTCCTGTCAATGCAAGGACTTGGATGGGGCTCAATAGAGAAACTACATGGTTAAAGTCTTGTTTTGTACAGGTAGAAAACTATAATTAATTATAGTCTGAAAAATCAGTAAAAACTTTCAAGATATAGAGCATGTTTTAAGAGTGAGCCAGGTGGGGTTTCAAAATTGTTTGAACCTACTCTGTGGTGTGGCCTCCTTTGTGGGAGTGGCTTGCCGCCCATGTGACCAGATGGAAGTGGCTTGCCGCCCATGTGACCGGATATGAAGATGCCGACGACACTTGTCAGAACCACCTTAAATTACCTGAAACACAGCACTGGCATGCATAAGAATAGGATGTATACTTGTTTTTTAAAAGGCATCTTTGGTTTGCATTAAAACAACTTCAACACACGCAATGTTCCGATTGCACCACAAACACAGTAGTCATCCTTACCTTTCACAGAGGCACTGAGTTTATAAATAGGAGCATGATAGTATAGAATAATCATGTCCAAGGACCATTGGTGGGTTTCAACAATTTTGGAACCTCTTCTGTAGGTGTGGCTTGCTTTCCGGGTCCACTGGTGGACCTCTTCTAAACGGTTCAGTAGATTTGATGAACTGGTTCTACCAAATAGGTTCGAACTGGTAGGAACGCACCTTCTGGAGTGGAGCATTATGCAATGCTTACACTATCAGACTGTGTCTGAGAACCAATTTTTAAAGTCCCATTCAGCCAGGGACAGCATCCCTCAAGAAACTCTTGACCCAGTCCAGTTTTTAGAGAATAGCTAATAGGATATTAAATCTGGAGATTGTTGTGGCCAACGTAAGTCTTGTTTAGAGCACTGTAAATGTATTCGCCTGGAACTTTTCTGGCTCAAGATCTTCATATCTGATCTCTCTGTCCACCCTACATAGCTGCCATGGTGAGCCTGCTAGTCTGGTATAAGGGACACTACGTGGCTTAGAGTCCATTACAGCCACGGAGTATGAAGGCCAGTTTGCGCATCCTTCCTGCTGTGGAACCAAGGACCCAGGATGGTGTCATATACACTATTTTGGATACTGACTTTTATATCTATTCAGAAAATAGAAAGAAAGTACTGTATTTTTTGGGAGTATAAGATGCACCTTTTTCCCTCAAAAGAGGCTGAAAATCTGGGTGCGTCTTATACACTGAATACAACATTTTTGCCTCCTGAAACCCCGCCCCCTTCACCAAATGGCTGTGCATAGCCTTAGGGAGGCTTTTAGAGAGCTCCTGGAGGCTGGGGAAGGTAGAAATGAGCAAAAATCGCCTGTTTTTTTTGTTCAATTTTGCCCTCCCCCAGCCCTCAGGAGTACTCTATAAGCTTCCATAGGGCTATCTATGCCCTTTTTTTGACAAAAAAAATGGGCCGGTTTTTTGCTCATTTTTGCCCCCCCCCCTTGCATTTTGGGACTTCAGTATCATGAAATTTCTTTCCAAAGAAAATGGCTCCGTTGGAGGAAATGACTTCATCAATGCTTATTCAATAAACCACTTATTTTGATATTACTGATATTACTTTGATATTGCTTTTCTTGTTTGAATCCAGGTGAATCCTTTTTCTATTTTTTAGGAAAAGGAAAAAGGGGGAAAATGGGTTGGGCTTGGCTGGGAAACAAGAAAAAGACGGGCAACACATATTTTGCAAAAACATTTTTTTTCCTAAGGGAAGGGATTAACATTGAGCACTTCAAAATTTCTAGTATCACGGATCTATAAAATATTTCATGAATTTATGTGACTCTCCTTCATGAATAAATCTAATTAGTTCATGGGGATGCAACCAGGCAAAAAATAAATAGCTATAATAATAACTATTTTTTTAATTTGCATGTCACTCCAACCACTCAAGCAAAACTAAGCATCAAACCCAAAGGGAGTTTTGACAGAGTTATATTTGCTTACACTATCTAATTCTTTTTTTAAAAAAACTGATCTCTTCTTTCTACCCCAGAGGTGGGTTCCTACCGGTTTGCACCGGTTCGGTAGAACCAGTTGGTCAAATCTACCGAACGATTGAGAGGAGTATCAAACTACATCGTCATGGCAGCATCATGTGATGTAGAGACTTCCCCCCCCTTCACTAAACTGGGCATGGGCATGGCCAGCTTGTGACGCACCTGGCCCATGGGCCAGGAGTTTGACAGGCCTGCATTATAGCATTCTCAGGGAGAACAAACTGTAAATTACCAGATAGACAAAATGCATCATGGTATACTTTTCTGGGCCCCAGAGATCACTCCTATTGTATACCTGGATTTTGATAGAATAGAATAGAATAGATAAATAGAATCGAATAGATAAATAGAATAGAATAGATAAATAGAATAGAATAGATAAATAGAATAGAATAGAATAGAATAGAAATTTATTTTGTATGCCGCCCTTCTCTGGGAGGACTCAGGGCGGCGAACAATTCAAGGGGAAAAGGGGAACATAAAAAACCAAATACAAATAATAAAAGTAAACAACAGTCGCACACCATACATGTCGAGAGGGGAGGGAACTCATCACCTCCAGGCCTGCGGCAAAGCCAGGTTTTGATGGCTTTTCGGAAGGCCTGGAGAGAGGTGAGGGGTCCGAATCCCTGCGGGGAGTTCATTGATGGCACATTTTGTTACAAAATTATAATTTAACGTAGCAACAAAACATTCATTGGTTTTTTTTGGGGGGGGGCAATGATTAACTTAATAACTTTGAGAAACCAGAGAGTTTAATTTTTTATTTAAAAAAATGAACAAACTATGTATAATATCCCATAAAATGTTCATCCGGTAAAACTGATCTATCTCTCAGGGTCAATCCAGAGGTAGGTTCGCACCGGTTTGGTAGAACTGGTTGGTCAAATCTACCAAATCATTGAGAGGAGGTTCCACCGGTGGACCCGGAAGTAAGTCCCGGAACCCCTGTAGAGGGGAAGGAAAGGATGACGTTGACTAGTGAAATATGTAGTGGTCCATGCATATTCATATAATCCCCCATTAGTGTATATGGGCTACAGTGAGTTTTTTCAGAATAATAAAAAATAATAAATTGTAAAGGAAATCTCACTAAGCCTATATCTATCCCAAAGATGTAAAGGAAGCTACAGTCTAGCAAATAAGACTGTAAATATACTACCCCACCCACAACTCTTTAAAGTAGATATTTCACGAATCCAGGGAAAAGGTGCCGCTGCTTTAAAAATGACCAAGTAGATGCTGTGGGCTTTACATTCCTATACATTCAAAAACAGTGCATAGCCCTAACAAACATTATTATTAATGATTTTAAGTTGTTGCCACTGCTTTGAAGTTAAATTCAGATGTATGGATGCCTCTTTCTTTTCTGTGTAATTTATACCTCTATCTTGACTGGGAATGCTGACATCATCTTGGCCACTCCCACCCGGTCACATGGCCGGCAAGCCACTCCCACAAAGCAGGCCACACCCACAGAGTAGGTTCCAAAATTTTTTAAAACCCACCACTGTTCTACCCCCATTCCTACCCCCGCCCACCGACCCCCTTGAGAAGTCACAAGTCATCATTTGATCACTCATGGATTGATAGAGAAAATTACTACCTCAAGAAAAGACAAACAGCAGTGAGTGGCAAGGGAGGAATGACTAATAAAGGTTTTAAAAAAAACACTAATATATTAGCAGAATTTCATCAGAAGTACTTGAGAGATCGCCTGCTGCCAATCACCTCCGCTAGACCGATTAGATCCCACAGATTAGGCCTCCTCCGAATTCCATCCGCCGGCCAGTGTCGACTGGCGACTACCCGGAGGAGAGCCTTCTCTGTGGCTGCTCCGACCCTTTGGAACGAACTCCCCATGGAGATTCGAACCCTCACCACCCTCCAGGCCTTCCGCAAAGCCGTTAAAACCTGGCTGTTCCGACAGGCCTGGGGCTAAAGAGCTGTTGCCCCCATCCTGAATGGTATGACTGTTGTGTGTTTTTAAATTATGTATTGTTATGTATTGTTTATTTTTTATTTTTGTCTGTACCCCCCCCCTTCCCTGATTTGATTTGTTAGCCGCCCTGAGTCCCCTTCAGGGGAAAAGGGTGGCATATAAATATAATAAATGAAAAAAAAAATGAATGAATGAATGAAGCGTATATGCATCAAAGATATTTTAAAACATTAGCTATCAATGTTGTGCTGGGGAGAAATAGGAAGATAATTCTTCTTCACGGGGAGATTTTTTTAATGTAAAATGATATATAAGATATTGAGTTGCAGTCTGACTGAATGGTAGGAAACATTCTTCTCCATAAAAGCAGTTCATCAGAAGAAACTGCTTACTCTGAAAGATGGGGGGTTCCTCTTCATTGAATGTTCCCCTTCAAGCTGAGGCTTAACAGCTATTTGACAGAAATGCTTTAATATGGATTTCTTCATTGAGTTAGGAGTTGAACTCCTTGGCCCCTGTTAACCGTGTTATTTTATGTGGTGAATTTTAAGGGCTTTGTGAAGTGAACTACAAGATGTTTTAGAGTCTACTAATCGCAACCTGGAGCTCATATAATGTTCATTTTCTTTGAAGAAAGTTAGCATCCACCCCTCCTAGAAGAATGAAATATTTTGGGAAATATGTAAAAGGCAGAATATTTCCCCTAAAAGAGAAGTAGAAATCTTAAGGGAGACAGAAACTCAGCTTCCTACAGCTCCCTGTCCCAAGCAGATGTTCGGTGCCCATTGAGCCATCCTATCTACAAAACAAAAGCCTCAGTTCCAGGGTGACGGGATGAAGACATGACCCTCCAGGACATACTAGGATTATCTATCAGCAGAGCTCACTAAATGACACAACCAAGCCCCTTCGTTGCATCAGCCCAAGGTTCAACCAAACTTGACTACAGGGAAAACATGACTCCACGTTGGAGTCTGACTACAGCTAATGGAATACATGCCCTTGCCACAGGAACAGGAACCTCAAGTTCAAAGCCGAAGAGAGGGTATAAATAACACGCTCCACTCCATGTGTCAGCTCCCCAGAATCACATGTGCTTGGTGCAATGGTGGGTTTCAAAAAAAATTGGAACCTATTCTGCGGGTGTGGCCTCCTTTGTGGGAGTGGCTTGCCAGCCATGTGACCTGGTGGGAGTGGCTTGCCAATAGCAATAGCAGTAGACTTATATACCGCTTCATAGGCCTTTCAGGCCTCTCTAAGCGGTTTACAGAGAGTCAGCATATTGCCCCCAACAATCTGGGTCCTCATTTTACCCACCTCGGAAGGATGGAAGGCTGAGTCAACCCTGAGCCGGTGAGATTTGAACCGCTGAACTGCTGATCTAGCAGTAGCCTGCAGTGCTGCATTTAACCACTGTGCCACCTTGGCCAGCCATGTGACCTGGTGGGAGTGGCTTGCCGGCCATCTATTTCCTTCCTTCGTTCCTTCCTTCCTTTCTTTCTTTTCTTTCTTTCTTTCTTTCTTTCTCTCTCTCTCTCTCTCTCTCTCTTTCCTTTGTCTCTCTGTCCCTTTTTTCTTTCATCTCTCTCACTCTTTTTCTTTCTTTTTTTTCTTTTTTCTTTATTTCTTCCTCTCTCTCTCTCTCTCTCTCTCTCTCTCTCTCTGTCAGTCTGTCTGTCTGTCTGTGTGTGGCAGTTGTGGGTTTCAAAAAAATTTGGAACTTCTTCTGTAGGTGTGGCCTGCTTTCTGGGTCCACTGGTGGAACCTCTTGTAACCGATTCAGTAGATTTGACGAACCGGTTCTACCGAATAGGTGCGAACTGGTAGGAACCCACCTCTGGCTTGGTGGTTCTGCTTCACCATTAACCATCCTTTCAAGCAACCTCCCTTTTTCCAGTGTCTTTCTCCCCACTTGGAACGGAACCCAGATGGACATTTTTTCCAACATCTTTGCATAGGACAAAGGACTTTTGATATAGTATCTCAGCTACAGTTTGGGAACAATTTATTGGACAGAAATATCTTCTCTGATTTAAATACAATCTATCAGAACTGTCTCTGGGGAACATGGTCTGTTTTTCTGCAAAAAGCTAATATTGATTTTCATTTTTGGTGCTAAGATTTGAGTTGAGTGAATGCAGCTCTACATTCTTTTTTCTTGGAGAGGTATCTAACATGTGATTGCTCCACTAAACCATGGGTTCTATATTTTCAAGTTTTAATGCTATGAATTTAAATGGTTTGTTTGAGAGTAGCATGAAGCAGTGACAATCAAGGTATGTTGTGAATACTTGTCATTTAAATGAGCTGTTTTGTGTAAAACAATGACTAATTGCTTTCTCAGTAATAATCTAATTCAAAAATGAAAAAAAAATATTTTGTAAAAATCAGTATTTTTTCCTGGCAGTTGACAGCTTGGAAATAACAACTTATTGGTTGAGAATATTAGATTTTTTTTCCAGACGAGTCACTATTTTTAAATGCATATTAGGAAAAAAACAATAAATTATGACTCGCTCATCTTCCATTAAATTGAATTGGGGAGCATAGTTTATACCCTTAATATATATGAATGAATGAATGAGTGAGTGAGTGAGTGAATGAATGAATGAATGAATGAATGAATGCCTTATGAATGCAGAATAGGAATGAATGCATTAACATGTACAACACACACAACACACACTCATGCACACACACAGACACACACGCCAAAACGGAGTATCTTGTTTCCTGGATTAATGAATAGCAAGATTTACTAGAGAAAGTTTAATAATACATTTGATTAAAAAAACTCTCTTGAAATTGGAACATTTGCTGCGGCTTATAAATGAAAGGATTAAATATATGAGTATGAACAGGAGGACAATGGAAAAGGACATTGCATTATTTTATTTTTATTACTGCATCAGACACAACACATTTCCGATCAACTGATCATTGAATCTCCTTTTCTGTATTCCAACTAGCATTTAAAGCCCTGTTTGGTAACTATTAAAAAATCTGGATAGCAAACGCAAATCTATATATTTAATATCTCTTCTTACTATTGTGCAATCTCTCTCTTTCGCTCTCTCTGATATGTATGTGCGCAAGCATACATATACATGTGGAATATTCTCCATTTATTATATAAAGGATTGTGCTCTATGCTTTCCCCCCTATTCCCCCCCTCCTCCGGTCTCACCAAAAAGAAAAAGAAAAAAGAAGAACAATGCTGGTTAAAGAGTCAGAAAAGAATGTCTCTGACCTGTTTCATATTATCTAACTCATTGTAAAGGCTACTTGGGTGACCTTGGCTTGTCAAAGCATGGCTGATCTCATGCAATCGTTTTCAGAATAAACTAGAAGTTGAGAGGGTAGCGTTAAAAATGGAAACAAATAATACTCATTTCAACACCTGCCTAAAGAGAAAACATCAATCAAATCATATCCTGGTCTTGCCGTCTCAGTGCCAGGGAAGACAAAAATTACTGGCATTGACAGAACACCATTTCTAAATCTTCGGGAGAAATCAAAGCATTTTGACTTGATTTATTAGTAGAGTCATTCATGTTGTAGAACCTGAATGTAGATTCTAATGCTGAGATGAAAAACCCACCACTGGTCCTTGGAGAGGATTATTCTACACTATCATGCTCCTATTTATAAAACTCAGTGCCTCTGTGAAAGGTAAGGATGACTACTACTGCGTTTGTGGTGGCAATCAGAACATTGCGTGTGTTGAAGTTGTTTTAACACAAACCAAAGATGCCTTTTAAAAAACAGTTTACATCCTATTCTTATGCATGCCAGGGCTGTGTGTGAGGTAATTTAAGGTGGTTCTGACAAGTGTCGTCGGCATCTTCATATCCGGTCACATGGGCGGGAAGCCACTCCCATCCGGTCACATGGGTGGCAAGCCACTCCCACAAAGGAGGCCACACCCACAGACTAGGTTCAAACAATTTTTGAAACCCACCACTGGGTTGGGGGGTTTTCTGTCTCTCCTCCAGACAAACCAGATAGCTTTTGGAAGGGGGGAAATATTGTCTCCTGCTTGGTGAACTAGTTCTCCAGGGATTCAATTGCAGAGAGTTGGGGAAGGTGGGGTAATCTTTCAAAAGTCTCGGTTCCTGTTTGCCTGAAATGCCACCTGGGAGCAGGAAATGGCAATTGCTCAGGGAGGGAGGGAGGGATGGAGAAGGGGTGGAGAGGCAGAGGGAGGGAGGGAGGGAGAGAGAGATGAAACGAGAAAGTGTGACTGGGATGAAGGCAGGGCTCCCAACCACAATCAGAAGGGATCTGGTAGGCATTCATCAATCAATACAAAGTACTAAAGCAGCAGGGAGCCAGGAGTTTATTAGTGCACTCCTCAGCGCTTGTAATAAGTTCACAAGTTGCTTGCAAATTAATTAAGATCCAAAGGAAAATCAGCAGAGATGATCAACTGCCTGATTGATTCAGTCCCTAAGCGTTGGTTTATATGCACAACGCTTACTTGCCTGCACCAAGCCTGATTTATCTCAATTTAAAGGAGAGGAGCACCTCTTTGCATGGACGACAGATTTCAGCCCCGTTCCTCTCCAGGAAAATAATGCTCACATTGCTAATATAGGCAGTTCCTTCCCTACTGCCCCAGTTCCGTAGAGCAAGCATTGCTGTCAATTTCGTGCTTCGGTCAAGCTGTTGATCAATACAGCTGACTCCAGGGCACCCCCCACAAAAAAAGTGTGTGTTTTCTCAAACAGGCAGCCCCTTAATAATACTCTCAAGCACAGTCCATGAGAGGGGGGTAGGGGGAGGCAAGAGGAGAGAAAGAACGAGAATAAGAGAGGACTAGAGGAGGGGGGAGGGAGGGAGGGATATGAGAGTAGGAGACCTGGGGTACTTGAGAGCACCTACCTGTGCCAATTACCTCCCCACTAGGACCGATCAGATCCCTACAGATAGGCCTCCTCCGAATTCCATCCGCCGGCCAGTGTCGACTGGCGACTACTCGGAGGAGAGCCTTCTCTGTGGCTGCTCCGACCCTCTGGAACGAACTCCCCGTGGAGATACGAACCCTCACCACCCTCCAGGCCTTCCGCAAAGCCGTTAAAACCTGGCGTTCCGACAGGCCTGGGGCTAAAGAGCTGTTGCCCCTCTCGAATGGTATGACTGTTGTGTGTTTTTAAATTATGCATTGTTATGCTTTTTTTTTAAAATTTCTTTTGTCTGTATTCCCCTTCCCGGTTGAGTTGTGAGCCGCCCTGAGTCCCCTTCGGGGGAAAAGGGTGGCATATAAATGAAATAAACTGAAAACTGAGAGAGAGAGAGAGAGGGGAGGGAGGAGAGGGAGGGAGGGAGGGAGGAGAGAAGAGAGAGAGAGAGAGAGAGAGAGAGGAGAGAGAGAGAGAGAGAGAAGAGAAGCTGCCAAGAACAATAAATACCTATCACCAGTTGATAAGATCAATAGCTTGTTACACAGGGGCATTTTACAGCCCTTGGTGATAGGTTTATGCAAGGTGTGCTTCTCCCTTCTCTCTTAAATAATCAAGTCGGAAATTCCAAAGTAGATTGCAGGGTGATTTGCAATCTATTCAGTATCAGAAATTCCCCAAGATTTCCCACAATGTATGATGATATTTTTTTCCCCCCTTTTGAACATTGGCACACTCTTTTGCATTTCAGTATATATTTCCAAACTACATATTTCCTTTTTTTAAAAAAAATTGAAACATTACTGCAAAATGCATATTTTTATAAAGATTTTGGCACATTTTAGAGTTGGTGAGAACTGCCTAGATTTAGAGCCGTTGAGAATCAAAGGAAACCTGAATAATCTTCCTGCCTCGCTGGTCCCTTGTCTGCTTTGCTCTCTTTTTCCCTCACTCCGAAGCAAGCTTTTTGCCCTGAAAGGCTCTCAAAGTAACCTTCAGAATCATAAATCCCAGATAAACCCTGCTGTCATGTGGGTGATCTCAGAAATACAACACAGAAAGAACAGATGATAAGAGCAGAGAATAGAAAACAAAGTCAATCCGTTCCCTGTTCTTAATGTTTTAGGACATTTCCAATGGCCAAGCGTGAAATGGAAATGAGACCATATCTCCCCAGGGTAAATAATCCCCTAACTGCTTTTTACAGATGCCACAGATGTCTCTGCAAAAGAGGGGAGGGAGCCCCCCCCCCCATTCACACAGCTAATGGCAACTGGGAGTGGGAATAGCAGTTTCTCACAGTCTACTTCATCCAATCTTCCTATCAATCCAGGGTCAGTCCAGTTTATTGGCTGTGGATTTCGCTGGCTGGATGAAATCTTACAATTTATCCTACAAAATTATATAAATGAGTGATCACTTGGTGGTGCTATGAGATTATTTATCTTGCCATCCTTCTTTATTTTTTTTTATTATAATTTTTTATTTTTATTACAGACAACACATACATAAAACAAAACAAAACACAACAAAAAAGCATCATCACAGACAGCATGTCGTTTGGTTACAGGTGTTTTAACATCTCAGATTCTCAAATAACATCTGCCTCCAGATTTTCATCTAGAAAACTAAATACCTCACTTTCATTGTACAGTATATGTTCAATTACGATTAGTATTATTTTTTTCCCCAATAAATCATAGTTCCCTTACATTCTTGATTATCTATTTGATAACAGTATACCTTTTATAGATGTATTTCAAGCTATTTAGCTCTCATCAGCTAGCCATACCCTTACTGGGATTCGAACCTGGGCTGTATTACATATTAGGCAGTTGTATTAGCCACTAGGCCACAGGCTCTCCTCCTTGCCATCCTTCTTAATGGCAACATCCCTGTTTTCCTTTGTCCGAGCACAAAGAAATCCTAATGACGACTGGATCACTATTTCCAACACTACAATCTTTAACCTTGTATGCTAAAGCTATCCCTGGTCAACATCACTTCGCTGACCAAACTCATCCTCTGTATCCTGAAAGTATTGATTGATTGATTAAAGCTTTTTTTCAGTTTCTAGTGATCACATAGATAGATATCGTGTTTTCCCAAAATAAGACACGGTCTTATTTTCTTTTGACCCCCAAAATAAGCACTTGGCCTTATTTTCGGGAGGTCTTATTATTTTTGAGGTACAGGAGGCGGTGAGCGTGGTCACCTCATGCCTGCTGCTGTATTGCAATATTTTCGGAGGAGGGCTTATTTAGCACATGCGCTCAAAAGCCCAATTGGGCTTATTATCTGGGGAGGTCTTATTTTTAGGGAAACAGGATATTCTCCAAGATGAACTATTCCTAACCTTTTCTTTCAGGACTCTCGATAGCAATAGCGCTTGGACTTCTATACCGCTTCACAGTGCTTTACACCCCTCTCTAAGTGGTTTACAGAGTTAGCATATTGCCCCCAACAATCTGGGTCCTCATTCTACTGACCTCGGAGGATGGAAGGCTGAGGCAACTTTGAGCCTGGTGAGATTCGAACTGCCAAATTGCAGGCACCCGGCGGTCAGCAGAAGTAGCCTGCAGTACTGCATTCTAACCACTGGGCCACAACGGCTCAATGATGCATTTATCACTTCGGTAATTGAGTTCATTGACTTTGTTGCTGGTTGTCCTCTTCTTCTCCTTCCTTCTACCTTTCCCAACATTACACTCTTCTCCATAAAGCTGGATCTTTGCATAATGGATCTAAAAGGGGATAATTAGAGCCTGGTCATTTGTGCCTCAAGTGAGAACCGTGGGTGGCTTTATTCAATGATCCATCAGTTCGGGTTTCTTTGACTTTCTACAATATTCTCGTGAGTCTTCTTCCAACATCAAAGATCAAAAGCATCAATACTCTTCCTCTCCTGCATGTTTAAAGTCCAACTTTGACTTCCATAGAGTGTCATAGGGACAGAGGTGGGTTCCTACCAGTTCGCACCTATTTGGTAGAACCGGTTCGTCAAATTTGCCGAACCGGTTAGAAGAGGTTCCACCAGTGGACCTGGAAAGCAGGCCACACCTACAGAAGATGTTCCAAAAAATTTTGAAACCCACCACTGGTCCTTGGATATGATTATTCTACACTATCATTCTCATATTTATAAAACTCAGTGCCTCTGTGAAAGGTAAGGGTGACTACTGCATTTGTGGTGCAATCAGAACATTGCGTGTGTTGAAGTTGTTTTAACGCAAACCAAAGATGCCTTTTAAAAAACAAGTTTACATCCTATTCTTATGCATGCCAGTGCTGTGTGTGAAGTAATTTAAGGTGGTTCTGACAAGTGTCCTCGCCATCTTCATATCCGGTCACATGGGCTGCAAGCCACTCCCATCCGGTCACATGGGCGGCAAGCCACTCCCACAAAGGAGGCCACACCACAGAGTAGGTTCGAACAATTTTTGAAACTCACCACTGCATAAGGAACATCATAGCTTGAAAGTTTCTGATCTTTGCAAATGTTAAGATACATCATGGCATTTCAATATCACTTCCAAGGCTGTTTTACCAAATGCTAGTCTGTGGGGTGCTGTTTTATCACAGCTTGTTCCTTTATTGTTGATAGTTGGACCTAAATGGGAAGAAGCTCTTTGCCACTTCAATATTATCATCAGTTTTAAAGGCTGATTGCTCTACCTGTTGTCATCAATTTGGGCTTTTTTATATTTAGCCCCCTTTTTTTTTGCTGTGACTTTTAATTCCAGCTCTTGCATTTTCAGCTATCAGGGTAGCATCTTCAACCTAGTGTGGATGTTATTGATGTTTCTTCTTCCATGCTTATTTCTTTCAAGCCAGCTTCCCGTAATATATATTCCACATGTAAGCTGAATAAATAAGGGAAGAGTAGATAGCCTTATCACATTCCTTTGTCAAGGAATGGAGCCAGTTTGTTTTCCCTTGTTCTGGCTTCGGGCTTCCTGACCCGAATATAAATTTCTCATGAGGACAAAGATGTTCTGAGAGTCTTAATTTTCTGAACACATTTCACAGCTTGACATGATTGACACAATCCGAGGCTTTTTCTATAATCGATGAAGCACGCGCTGACTTCTTTTTGGTATTTATTCTTTGACTTTTCAATTATCCAGTGTGCGTCGGCAATAATGTCTTGTGTTCTTCAGTATGTTCTAAAGCCAACTTGAATATCTGGCATCTCTTTGTCCTTGTGGGTTTCTGGTATCCATTGGATGATCCTAAGCTTTATTTTGCTACTATGTGAAACCGTGACCCATCAAATGCATGCACGTCAAAAGCACGCCGACAAAAACGTGGCGAGAAAACAGCGATGATGAAATCGCGCCCACAGAAGCGCGCCGATAAATGCGCGCTGATGAAAGTGCGATTAGGGTTAAGGTAAGGGTTAGGGTTAGGGTTAGGGTTAGGGTTAGGGTTAGGTTAGGGTTAGGGTTAGAGTTAGCGTTAGCGTTAGCATTAGGGTTAGGGTATTACGTTGTTTTCACATTGTTTCTTGATGGCGCTTTCGTCAGTGCGCGTTTATCAGCGCGCTTCTGTGGGCGCGATTTCGTCCTCACTGTTTTCTGGCCGCGGTTTTGTTGGCGCGTTTTTGTCGAGTGCGCATTTGTCGGTGAACCTTTGAAACTAAAGATATTGTATGATAGTTTGCACACTCTGTAAAGTCTCATTTTTTGGTCTTGGAATATAGGTTGGCTTCTTATTTATTTTCTTTATTTATTCATCACTTTTCTATACCGCTCATGCCACCTAAGTGACTCTGGGCAGTTTACAATAAAAAATATGTCATAATATAAAGCATAAATAAGAACCTGATTAAAAGCAGAATTTAAATGTTAGGGTTAAATATTAAAACTTAAGAAGTCTGTCAGGGTTCCAAGTAACACCAATGAAAGAAGACTCCAGGGCATGAGATTCCTCTAAGTTCCATTTTATGAGAGATGTCATATTGGCACATCTGGGAAAACCCAAATCTGAAAGTTTCCAGGTTTTCCCCATCCAAATGAAAGTTCAAGTCCCTGCCGAGTACCCACATCAGTGGTGGGTTCCTACTGGTTCAGACCGATTCTTTGTGTGCTTAGATCTGGCTCGTGGGGACCCCTGGAAACAGCGAAGGACCAGCCCGTGGTGCCTCTGCCAGCGACAACAGAGCTTGGGAGGACCACATCCATTTTCACTGGCAGAACAATGCAGGTGTCCCCTAAACAAGTGATGTTGAGCTGGCCACAGACACACCTGGCCACACACCCCGGCCACCCTCCTCCAAAATCAAACACAATCCAGATGCGGCCCTCAATGAAATCGAGTTTGACACCCCTGACCTAGGCCAACACAGACTCCCAAATGACAATTGTTACCCCCAACCCCTTTCCTGCCCTGGAGTCTCGGCCCATCTCAATGTATTGATGTCTAAATTGTTTTTGTAGTAGCTTCGTTCCACCTTTTACTGTGTGGAGCTTTCCAGCTGATGAAAAAAATGTCCTTCTGGGTTTGGCTCCAAGTGGGGAAGAAGACACTGGAGACATGGAGGTTGCTTGGAAAGATGGTTTATTGGACAGGGCCACATGGCTTGAGTCCTGAACAGAAAAGGGATCACATGCTTCAATGTTGGTGGAGAAGAAGAGAAGGGCTGAGGGAGGGGCTTGCTAGGCTTTTTATAACCTGTTTAGTCCCACCTCTCTGTTTCCTGTTCCTGTGTAAGAAATGCATTCTGATTGGTTGTCAGACTCCCATGGGGCCATGCAGGGGCAACTCTCTAGGCTGTGTTTTGAATCCAGGTTTGGTTGAGTTCTCAGACGCCACTGGTCAGTTGAGTAAAGGGCCAATATTATCATGCTTTTACTCCCAGTGGAGAAGTCTTTATTGTGTAAAATGGACTAGCTTGGCCTTCTTAGTGGCCCATTAACAAAGTAGGGATGGGCAGGAAGCTACAGGCAGCTATTCTGTCTTTTAAAACATGTTTCTTTCTTTTCACATCCAGAGAATATTCTGCCTTTTCAATATTTCCTAGGACATTTCATTTTTCTGGGAGAGGGCTGGGTACGATAGCTTCCTACACAGCCTTCACGCTTCTTTCATTCTGGTCTTTGGAGCTTCAGCTTTTCTTTTCCTGGCTGCATACTGGTAACCCATGGTCTCAAAGGCTTTAATCTAGCCCCATCATAAACACCATTAGTACTTTGAAAGATCCTCGCTTCTTCGGTCCACAGCATGTTGAATTCATCCAACCTTACGGGCTCATTATCCTGCACTATATTGTCATCATTTCATAGTTTCCTCTCTCTATGTGTTTTCTTGGTAAAAATATAAGAGTGCGTTCCACCATGGCCTTCTCCTGTGCAGTATGAATGGATGCCTTTGCCATTGCACTGTAGTGATTACCTGTTTCCAGGCTCTTCCTATCACATATTGTGATGCCCAAAAATGCAGAGGCCACGTGTTTTAAACTGGGCAGGCTGGCATGACCTTCATGCCTTGGTGATCTTGCTGGGAGTTTATACTCTCATACCCTCCTCCCCACCACCCTGATGAGGCTACAGAGTAGGACTTGGAAGGAGAGAAGAGAACTCTGGAAGTATTCATGATGATTATAATGAGCAGGCGATGGCAAGAATTAAGTGAAGTGAATGCCTTGGGATTCTATACCATACAGGTAAAGGTAAAGGTTCCCTCGCACATATGTGCTAGTCGTTCCGACTCTAGGGGGGGGCGGTGCTCATCTCCATTTCAAAGCCGAGGAGCCAGCGCTGTCCGAAGATTTCTCTGTGGTCATGTGGCCAGCATGACTAAATGCCAAAGGCACATGGAACGCTGTTACCTTCTCACCAAAGGTGGTTCCTATTTGCTACTTGCATTTTTACGTGCTTTCGAACTGCTAGGTTGGCAGAAGCTGGGACAGAGTCACGGGAGCCTCACTCCGTTACACGGCACTAGGGATTCGAACCACCAAACTCCCACATTTCTGATCGACAAGCTCAGTATCTTAGCCACTGAGTCACTGCTCCCCTATATCATACAAGGCATAGTCAAAAAGAGGAAGAAGGCCAAAAAACAATGAAGTAGATCCAGGAAGATGAGCCGAGGTGGCGCAGTGGTTAGGTGCAGTACTGCAGGCCACTTCAGCTGACTGTTATCTGCAGTTCAGGTTGGTTCTAATCTCCCCGGCTCAAGGTTGACTCAGCCTTCCATCCTTCCGAGGGTGGTGAATGAGGACCCGGATTGTTGTTGGGGCGATATGCTGACCTGTAAACCGCTTAGAGAGGGCTGAAAGCCCTATGAATGGTATATAAGTCTAACTGCTCTTGCTATTGCTAGTAAATGCGGGGGGAGGGCAGGATCATGTGCGCATGAATAGGGGAGTTATGCGTGCATGTGCGAGGGGGTTGGACGCATAGAATTATGGGTGTGGGTACGCCCATTATGATCTCCCTGCGCTTTTGGCACAGGATGGAAAAAAGGTTAGCCATCACTAATATAGCCTAATATCCCAGATATTCTGCCCTTGAGAGTTAGGATCCTGCCTGTGTGTTAACATTCAAGAGGATAGTTGAAATGCTATTGCCATTTCCTACAGGAAATGAATGATATCATTTTCTCAGAGCTACGCACATGGTTAAAGGTTTGCAATGATGAATTTGATTATTGATATGTGATGTGGTCATCAGTGTCTTCTTATTGTGGGTTCAGTTCTTTTATTGCATCCGTTGCAAGCTGCTTACAGCCTTTGAAGAAGCATATACACATTGCAGGAATAAATAACAATAATAAACACATTTTGCCGACTGTAGGACATCACTGCAATTACATGCTTTAAAAATACTTGCACTCTGGGAGTCCTCATCAGTTGTAACAAATGTAGTAGATCTAACGTATATTGCAGAGGGTGGCAATTTGCATGGAAATTAGCACCTGAAGGAAAAATCCAAATTTATACATTCAGTGCCAATAATTAGCTACTTGGGGTTTTCAAGAAGAAATTATGACCAACAAATATTTGTAATGCAGCTCCTGAAAGTTGTTTTTAGTAGAATTTTTTTTGTTCCGCTATCAAAATAGGACTATGACTTTGAAAGAACCTTTCCTTCCCATCCTATCATTCTGCAGTATATGGCTCATTTCTATGTATCTCTGGTATCTCTGTGATTCTACAGAGTCTACTGGAGAGGAGCCAGAGTTAAGTAGAAATGTCAGGCTGAAAAGTGAGGGAGACCCAAGATTAGGTCTGCGCTCTGTCATGGAAAAACCACCATCTGACTTTCAGCCATGGAGTATCTCTCAGCTTGGCCCATTTGAACAGGATGGTTGTTGGAAGAATAAGGTAAGCCCCTGTTGGCACCTTCGGGAAGTGAGGGGAGCTGAATGTCAACTTGTAAAACATTTCCATGTCTGTTATCAAGTTGACAATTGGGGGAAAGGGGGGAGAGAATTCCATGCATACCTTCGGCTAGAGTCAGATCTCAGATTATTACAGCAGGCTTGTGAGCACACATTTTACAACCTGCTGCAGCACCTCGTAGCATTTAT
>NC_045543.1:7366316-7393816 GCF_009769535.1 Thamnophis elegans | reverse complement strand
CAAAGCAACACCTCGCCCACCAAGCCACGCCCACAGAACTGATAGCAAAAAAAAATTAAATCCCACCACTGGAATGTGAAGAAAGCATAATGAGAGGTGTGAAGCCAAAGTATTGATTTACTAATCCAATTTCTTGTCAACCCTGAAATTCATGGTTCCCTCCCCCACCAAAGATTCCAAAATTGAAGCAAACTGGAGAAGGGGGGGGGCTACCAGTCACTCAGGTCCTTAGAGGGGCAGGCCAAGGTTGCAGAACATGAGGTGAACCAATAAGAGAGACCTGAGGAACAAGTCATTTCAGCTTCCTCCCCAACACACATCAACTTGGCTTACATTGTCCATCTGCTATGATACTATGATACAGAGCCGAGGTGGCGCAGTGGTTAAATGCAGTACTGCAGGCTACTTCAGCTGACTGCAGTTCTGCAGTTCGGCTGTTCAAATCTCACCGGCTCAGGGTTGACTCAGCCTTCCATCCTTCCGAGGGTGGGTGAAATGAGGACCCGGATTGTTGTTGGGGGCAATATGCTGACTCTGTAAACTGCTTAGAGAGGGCTGAAAGCCCTATGAAGCGGTATATAAGTCTAACTGCTATTGCTATTGCTATTGCTATTGCTATTGCTATTGCTACAAAGCAGAATGGAGAGGAAACACCATTTCCATTATGCCACACAAAGACTTCTCATGGGGACAACCACATTGCAAGCTGCAGCAGGCAAAGTCATTAGACAGCTTAGGCCATTGACGGTGCAGATTTCCAATATATTTTGTGGATATTTTGTGTCTTACTGAGTTATATTTAAACATAATGGAGTTATTATTGAGTAGACACATGCTGTTAATTATCTTCTTAATTCCTTCCACAGAAGCAATTTGTGCCGTCGTATTTTAGAATCCTTCTGACTATAGAAAGGTACAATCATGAAATATGTGGTGACATTTTCGGTCTTGCATTGATTCCTATTTTGTTGGCAGCCTTGGCACAGCATTGGCACCCCACCCCAAATTCTTGCCTTTGGGCCAGCAAGTCTTAAGACCGGGCACTTAATGTTATAACAAGTTAAAAAGTCCTTTGCCTGAACCCCAAAATGATTTACTGGAATCCTGCCTAGCAATGTACGATGTCCACATTTGGCCAAAGATTAAGGCTATAAAACAGTTTCATTCTGAAAAGGATGGTCTGATCATGGGAGAGGCTTTATTGTCATTGTACAAGATAAATAAAACGGAATTGGTTATCATCTTGAAAATATTTCACCTTTTTGGTCCATTATATAACAGGTTTTCTCTCCAGATTTTAAGGGCGGTGATTGGTGGTGGTGATATTTTTTTTTCTCCAGCTTTGGAGAACTGCTTTGTTACAAAGGTGGCAAATGATTTGCAGATGATAGTGAAGTAAGAGAACATATAAATTCTTTTTCCAGTAAGCTCTCAGCTAGAAGGGAGAGATCTAATCCTGCTACTCAAAGATATTACCATTCAGGAGAGTATTTCATAATCATAGTCACTTGTCTTGAGTCTTGGTGGAGATCATGTATTAATTGCCAGCACAAACCTGTGCTGCTTTGAAAAATTAGTATCTGTCATTGTTTTTAATGGAACTTTATTTGAAATTTGTTGGTTGGGAAGGTAATTAAATTTGCTTTCACTCCCACTTGGATTTTGAGGGGGTTTCAGAATTACGGGAGAAGGTGAGATGGATGTTAAAAGAGAGAGGAATGGTACATTTCAGGGGCTTTTGGGAAAGATTTTTCAGGTACAGGACTGAATCTCCATCTTCTAGATGAATAATTTACACTATTGAGTAGGCAGGCTTTTTTTTAAAAATGCAATTAAGAGTAAGCAGTTTGCATCAATCTATCAGTAAGTTGAAATAATACCTGGAAGGAGATTTTATTGGCTTTACAGAGTTCTAAACTTATAATAACAACTAGACAATCCAGGACCTATTGGATCATATCAGAGATATTTCCTTACCCAATCAGAGAAACAGGGTGACCATGTGTGGGCAAAAAAATCATTGGATCTAAAGGCAACTTCTAACTTACTTTTGGCTTCCCCATTAAGTTTCCTTGTGAGAAACTAGCAATCAAAAATCCTTCCTTCCTTCCTTACTTCCTTCCTTCCTTCTTTCCATCCTTCCTTCCTTCCTTCCTTCCTTTCTTCCTTCTATTCTCCTCTCTCCCTCCCACCCTGACAGGTTTTCCTTGTAGAGAGTGTAGTCACACATGACAAGCAAAATGGCAACTAAACAGGTAGATTTCAAGAGAGGCAAAGGAACAGCAACTGGTATAAGATGGCTAATGAAGAGAGGAAGTGAATAGAAGAGTTTTAACTCTGTGTTATGGTGTTATAGGTTATTACCACGTGGCCTTTGATGTTGATCACGCTGTAATGTGAATTTACTGAATGTACAGTATATACTTCTTCATAGTGCTCTACAGCCCTCTTTAAGTGGTTTCCAGAGTCAGCATATTGCCCCCCAACAATCTGGGTCCTCATTTTACCCACCTCGGAAGGATGGAAGGCTGAGTCAACCTTGAGCTGGTCAGGATTGAACTGCTGGCAGTTGACAGAATTAGCCTGCAATGCTGCATTCTAACCACTGCACCACCTAAGCAGTTGACCGATGATGTCTCACAGGGCTCCATTTTGTTCCTCAGACTGTAAGAGGTCTATGAAACTTGTTCTGACTCCCCTTGTCTTACACCAAAGCATGCCGAGACCAAGATACTTTCAGGATTTATTAACACACAGACAGGACCTCGGCAGCAATCCAGCACAGTCCAGGCCTTGGCAGCAATCCAGCACCGACTAACCTTGGCAGCAATCCAGCCTGCCAAGCTAGCCCCAAGAGTTCTCCAACTTTAGTGAATGTGTTGACTCCTGGAAAGGGCGTATGCACACTCATTCCTTTTATAGTCTTGAGAGGAACCTAATTACCACCAGCTGAGGGCAATTATCTCCTGTAACTGCGTAATTGCTCCTTACGACTATTAGCTCTTCGGTGCCGGGCATCCAGGAACAACTCCCTTAGCTCCTCCCCACTGCTCCAATGCATGACATCCGGATCACACTCCCTTGTCTCCTCCCCACTGGTCCAAGGCTCAGGCACCTCCTGGTGGCCAACCAGCCTCTCTGTGCCCTCCTCCGAGTCGGCACCCTGTCCAGGGTCTTCCACCTCCTCCAGAGCTGACTCATAAGGCCCCTCGCTGTCGGAGTCTGGTGGCAGCTCCAACGGCTCCTGTTGGGCCACAACAGAAACCATATAATGATTTACCAGATATAGTGATTTTCCAGAGTTTTGGAATAATGTGTTTTTCGGTATATTGATGACATCCAACTCTATTGCTATTTATATCCCAAAAAGCAGTCTGTCCCTTCAACACAGCATAAGCTTAATAACAGGATTATGAATTCAGAGAAATCAGTTGACCTGTCTGTGATTACATACCTCCCACCCCCCCACAAAAAAAGAAGACATTTGGGAGTGCTCCATAATTTTCAGCTGTGAGTCAGAGGTGTTACCTGTGGTGAGAAGTATATTTATGCAATTCTTTCTAGTGCACCAGCTGTATCCCCTCCCAGGCTACTCAGACTTGGTGATGGTTACCCATACTTTGGATATATCATAGCATAGATCCGTTTTATACCCCACCCTTTTAAAAAAATATCCAAAAATGGTAGCTGTAGCCCACAGAGATCATATAATACCTGTACTAAAGAATTTGCAGACATTGTCAAATGCTTACCTGGAATTTAATGACTTGGTACTGACTTTGTAAGGACTAAATAACTCGGGGCCTATCTAAAGGGTGTCCCTCCGAGTTTGAACCTGTCCAGCTGTTAGAAAAGCGAAAGAGGCCTCCTGGATGATGCCTCCCTTGTCAGAGGCTTGTGTTTCTAGCATGTGGGGATGGGACTTCTACAGGTAGTCCTAGACATACAACTGTTTGTTTAGTTACCATTCAAAGTTACGATGACACGGAAAAAAGTGTCTTATGACCGTTTTTCACACTTATGACCATTGCGGCAGCCCCATTTGGATGCTTGGCAACTGATTCATATTTATGATAGTTGCAGTGTCCTGGGGTCGTGGGTCCAAAATTTGGGGCTCAAAGCTGAGGTAGCGCAGTGGTTAGAGTGCAGTACTGCAGCCACTTCAGTTGAGTGCTAACTGCAGTTCGGCAGTTCAAATCTCACTGGCTCAGGGTTGACTCAGCCTTCCATCCTTCCGAGATGGGTGAAATGAGGACCCAGACTGTGGGGGTGATAAGCTGACTCTGTAAACTGCTTAGAGAGAGCTGAAAGCCCTATGAAGTGGTATATAAGTCTAACTGCTATTGCTATTGCTAATTGATGTTGCAAATTGAGAATTTCCTGTATTGGATCATTTCCAGCTATGGAATACAGTGTTGTGGTGTACCCTATACCCTCTCAGTCTTCAGCACACTTGGAAAAGCTCATTTTTGCCAAGCTTTTCATTCAGATAATTGTAGTACTTATCGTACCATTTTATTCCTATTTTTAACATTTTACATTGTGTGAGCATTTGTGTGTATGCATGCATTTTACACTTCATTGGCCTCGAGTGCTTGTTGGAGCAGAAGAGCAGGATATACATCAAATAAATAAAGTATTCTTGTCTAAAGTTTTGACTAACTGCTTGTAGGGAGATCTTCAAATCAAGCCATGATCCTCTGCAAAATTAAGCCCACAGCCTCACGTCAAGCACTCCCATCAATGTGATAATCTCTTCCACTTCCAAAACTATTTTAAAGCCTTATGTATTGCCATACTTCTTTATGCATATTACAAATTAAAACTAGTTGGGAATAATCTTAGAGGTAAAGAGGATCTAACATCTCCTCTTCAGTGATGTCCTGATTCATGGCCCATAGGTACAACAGAAATGAAATGATGAGAAGGAGGTAGGGAGGTATATAGGGAGGTAGGTAGGGAGGTAGGGAGGTAGGGAGGTAGGTAGGGAAGGAAGGAAGGAAGGAAGTGTAGATGGATTGGGAATATTAAACATCACTATATACTCTGTTTCCCTGAAAATAAGACTTCCCCAGATAATGAGAAGGAGGTAGGGAGGGAGAGAGGGAGGGAAGGAAGGAAGGAAGGAAGTGTAGATGGATTGGGAATATTAAACATCACTATATACTCTGTTTCCCTGAAAATAAGACTTCCCCAGATAATAAGCCCAATTGGGCTTTTGTACACGTGCTAAAATAAACCCTCCCCTGAAAATAAGACCTCCTCGAAAATATTGCAACACGGCAACTGCCATGAGGTGAACCTGCTCACTGCCTCCTGCACCTCAAAAATAATAAGACCTCCCCGAAAATAAGGCCAAGCACTTTTTTTTGGGGGGGGACAAAATAAGATCCTGTCTTATTTTCAGGGGAATGTGGTATCCTTTTCCTATATGCAAGCATTTTCCCAAGGTGCCTGGAAATCATTCTGAGGTAACAGAAACTTTCACTTCAACCCAAGTGATTTTACTAGAGTGCCTGCTGAAATGTGATGATTCATTCTGCAGGTTCAAGCCTGCCTATTTTCATTTATGTTAATATGCCTTAGATCTGCATGAAGGAGAGAAAAAAAGCTCAAGCTTCTGTCATGGACAGAATGATTTCCCTTGGATCAGAGTTGTCATGAGGGGATTGGGGGATTTCCATTGTGCTATACACTTCCAGAATCAAAGATTTAAGAGGAAATGGGATTCTTTGAGCTACAGGGAGATAGCTGAGATACAAAGCAAAGAGACATTGGCCAATATTTCCTCAGGAATGAATGCGCCTGTAAATTATTATCAGTCAAAGCTTTGAGGAACAGACTGCATTGTCGTCTTCATTGTCTCAACATGCAAATAAAAGATACGAGTTGTTTCTGTTTACAGATGAAGCTCTGAAGCTAAGATTAGGTTGCATGCAGTAGTGCGGTTAAGGAAATTATATATTCTGGATTTAATCGACCTACTTGCGATGTCTGTGGTGGGGAAGGGAGTCTCCTCAGTGGACACCATCCAATTCTTCCCTGGTATCTAAAGGTGGTCAATTAACCTCGCTACATTTGGACATGACTTCTGCTGATCGTGCTGAATGGGCACCAGGCTGTCACTCCACAGTCCTGCCTTCATTGATAACTAGAACATGATGGTAACGGAACAGCACGAAATCTTTGGGTGACTCAGCCATCACAAAACTGAGTCCCAGAAATGGAAAGGTCCACATTATGATACCGGGCTTATATCTGGCTCCCCAAATATCGAATCAGTTGGGAGAAGAGGACTATGTTGCGGAGGAAGACTAAAAGCCCATTAACCTAGTTTAAACAAGGTCCCAAAGAACACGGCATCCATGAAAGAGAAAAATAAAAGAATGAACTCGGGTGCGGGTTCTGTCTCCTCACTGCTAGGCTTTCCCCAGTAGCCATCCACTCTGTCTCCCCACACACAGCAGCTCTCCTTCCAGCCACCCAGCAGCAAAGCTCACAGGAGAGGGCGGGGGAGCAGTGGTGGAGTTCAGCCAGTTCGCACCTATTCGGGAGAACCGGTTGGTAACTTTCTAAGCAGTTCGGAGAACCGGTTTTGGGAAGAAATCTTTTGTTTTTTCCCACTTTCCAGGGCGAATCCTGTAAGGAAGGCAGGAAGGAAACATTCTGGTGTTGTTTCTAGCCTAATCTTTATTGCCCTGCTTACAGAAACTGCCTCTCCAGTTAACCCTTATTACTATTGTAACAACTAAAGCGAATTGCCCATCGACGTGAGTGACCTTGAGTTGGCCACGCCCACCCAGTCACATGACCATTGAGCCCCACCTACCCAAATGGTCATTAGAGCAGAGAACCGGTTGTTAAATTATTTTTAACAGAGCCGAGTTTGCGCAGTGGTTAAATGCAGCACTGCAGGCTACTTCAGCTGACTGCAGTTCTGCAGTTCGGCAGTTCAATCTCACCGGCTCAGGGTTGACTCAGCCTTCCATCCTTCCGAGGTGGGTAAAATGTGGACCCGGATTGTTGTTGGGGGCAATATGCTGACTCTGTAAACCGCTTAGAGAGGGCTGAAAGCCCTATGAAGCAGTATATAAGTCTAACTGCTATTGCTATTGCTATTTGAATCCCACCACTGGGGGGAAGGGAGGGAGGGAGGGAGGGAGAGGGAGAGAGAGGGAGAGGGGGGGGAGAGAGATTCTGCAAGTCCCGTGATCTTTAGTGGGAACACATCTGACTGACTGGCAGTTGCTCCCTCCCACCCCCTACCCCAAGATGGGATATTCTTTTCAGACCAGGCCCTAGGAAATACACTTTTACAAAGAGAACAATAGGTAAATGGAACACAGCTGTTTCATCCCAAATATATACGAACAATTAGTGGGCTTTCAAAAATTCAGTTAACAGCTCATTTTCAAATTGCCCCCATTAAACATCAAATTGCCCCCCCCCCCCCGTGGGGCATGGGCCCCACGTTGGAAGCCACTGCTCCAGACATTGTGCTTCTCCTATATGAGGTCTGGATTTTTAGGTATCAGGAACAGAGATGCGTCATTCAGAATTCCTACTAAGTATTGCGGCAAAATTAGATGTAATTGTAAATCTGCTTCCACAAGTGACTTTACGTAAAACAGGGAAGCGGACATTTAGTACTATGTAAAAACTATTAATTCAAGATTTATTTAACCTCAATATTAATTTTGGCATTGGTGTTCTTTTTCTGCAGAGTTTCAGTTTCTAAATAAGACTGCAACAAGAAAAGCTTAGTAAATATCTCATCATGCCCATTGCATTGGTCAAACAAGGGCATTTAATGGCCTTTAGGACACACAGACCTTCAAAGACTGGATACTGATCAGTGGTGGGTTTCAAAAAATTTTAGAGCCTCTTCTGTAGGTGTGGCCTGCTTTGTGGGGGTGGCTTGCCAGCCATGTGACTGGGTGGGAGTGTCTTGGCAGTCAGGTAACTGGGTGGGCGTGGCTAAATTGTAAAATGTGGTGAAACTCACTTAACAACGCTCTTGCTTAGCAACCAAAATGTTGGCTCAGGAACTCTGGCATTGAAACATGCAGGTCTTAAAGCTGTCAAGTTACAAGACCCTTGCACCCCTAACCCTTTAGAAGAAGCCCCCCCTCAGGGTGTTCAAACGTGACAGCTTTAAGACTTGTGTACTTCAACTCCCAGAATTCCTCCTCTCGCTCTTCATCTTGATGATGTGTGGACGGGCGGGGGGGGGGAGCTGGAACCGGTTCTAAACGGTACTGTAGATTTGTGGAACCTCTTCTATAGAAGAGGTTAGAACTGGCAGGAACCCATCCCTGATACTGATGCTGACTTGCTCTATTATTTCTGGAAATTGGTTCATCATCTGTTTAATCTTTTGAGCGGCATCTTAAATTCCACTCTCTCCTTCTTATCCTAAAGCAGTGCCCACTAAAATTGATATAATTGTGAAATGCATCTCCAATCTCCTTGCAAGAAGGAATATGCACAACTGCATCAAACAGAGATCACTGAATGAAACAGGGCTTTAGAAAAAAAATAATAAGCACGATTTATGTCCGTGGAAATGTGCTCGGGATTATCCTGCCAGAATCTTTCTCGAGGCCACCTAGTTAGACTGGCTTCAAGCACAAACTCCCTCCAATTATTACATCACACAAGCTTTCAAAACCAGCCTTTTTCTCTCTCTCTCTGTTTCCGCCAGCGAGGATTGCAAAGTGGGGAGGGGGGGCGTATATCGGCAGGGATGGGAGGTTCCCACAACTTTATAAGTCATTTCTGTGTCTGTCAGTAAAGGCATTAACAAGCTAAGTTGGCTGCGATTAAAATAGCATAATTTTGTGACTTCAGTGTCTGGCAAGCTAGTCTTTGTAGGATGCTGTCTAGCTTTTTTTTTTTCTTTTTTAACTTTATATCTGTAGCAAGATAAAACCTTGGCTAGAGACTAACACTCTCACAGTGTCTGAGCTGCGGGGCAGCTATGAATCTTCTGGCTTTATTAATCAGAGTGTAGATTTAAGAAGAGAAGGCAAACATGGTGAGAATCAGGGACAGCAAGAGAGGCATAACAAAGAGGCCTTTGAAACCGTAACCAGAACAGACGATGCATTTTGATTATTTCTAAATGCATGTAGTCATCCTTACCTGATTAACTTTTTGGCTTATAGGGTTGTATTTGCATTGTTTTTTTCTGGCTCTTTTTCCACCCTACATCTGTTTCTTCTTCCTGGGGGGAAATAAAAATCTTCCTTTGTCCTCTGCCATGTTTTAGCCAGTCCCCCAAAGTTTTCTCTCATCCTACCCACTGAAGAGTCTTCCATTTATACTTGCATTGGAATTGCCTAATTTGCTTTTAAATATTTCTTTTATATGAAATTTATTTTATTTTTAAACAAACATAAAACATACAAACATAAACACACACAAAATGAAAATCCTTTTCCAATTACTTACAGTGTGTCGATTGGTTACAAGGCTTTTGTGGTTTCTCACAATATCCTTCCCTTGTAATTTACATAAAGACTCATATCATCATTCTAATATATATGTATACAATTGTTATGGTTATTAAACGTTCATTTGACTATAGCTATTATTACATCCTTTCTATGTAAATTATGTAAATTAAATTATTCTAAATTTAAGATAAATTTATATTATGGCATTTACATCATCCTAAAATCATCCAATAGTATTACATCTTTATATTAATTATATTATATTATATATATTATATATTATATTATATTATATTATATTATATTATATTATATTATATTATATTATATTATATTATATTATATTATATTATATTATATTATATTATATTATATATATTATATTATATTATATTATATTATATTATATTATATTATATTATATATTATATTATATTATATTATATTATATTATATTAATTATATTATATTATATATATCCTCCCATATTTAGGCATACCAGGGGTTGTGACTTTAAATATATACCTCTCACCCTGGCTGGCTGATAAGGAGTCGAGCTCTGTAGCTCAATGGTTAACACATCTGCCTAAGAGGCAATAGAGCACAGGTTCGATTCCCAACAAGGGTGTGGCTAGCTGATGAGAGCTAAATAGCTTGAAATAGATCTATACTAGTCTCCCTTTATTATTTATCAGCATAAATATAACAAATGTAACAAAAGGCAACAGTAAAAAATATTGGCTATCATATATATATGATAGAGAGATAGAGATAGAGATAGAGATGATAGAGATAGAGATAGAGATAGAGATAGGGATGGATGGATGGATGGATGGATGGATGGATGGATGGATGGATAGATAGATAGATAGGGAGGGAGGGAGGGAAGGAGGGAGGGAGAGAGAGAGAGGGAGAGAGAGAGAGAGAGAGAGAATAGATATATAGAATACATATATATGTTCTGACCACCCCCCTCCCCTCCGACCTGCAAATCACCAAGACACAGGCCTATGTTTTCCATCCTCTTTTCAATGTTTTTTGTACTTATTTGTACCTTTTGAATTTCAAACATAATCATTTGCAATGTTAATTCTTTTTCTTCTTCATGTTGTGCCATTCTTCCAGGTTATAAACACTGCCACTAAAACACCCAAAGCTTTTTTGTTAAGTTTCAAACCAGTTCACTATAATCATTCCAGGTCAAGGTTTTCTCTTCACTACAGTCTAGCTATTGATAGTACTCCAGCAGAGAACCTGCATAAACATTTCATACTCTTCCCACTATCCCTTTCAATAAACAAAATCAAGAGCCTTGAAGTATTAGATATGAGTCAAATGTTCATTGGAGATAATAAAAAACAATGTTTCCAAGCCTCCAGCCTCTAGATGGCAGTGTTGCTTCTTTTTCCTCTGCCTCTACCCCTCTTTTAATTCAAAAGTGCTTAAAAGCAAACAATCCAGCCAATTGTTGTGAAAAGAAGAGAAAGAAAATCATAATCCATAAATATGAAAAAAGAGAAAAAATAGAAGAAGAGGGTGGAAAGAAACCAGTCCAATTTAAAAAGTAAGAGCCATTTGTAAAAGTTCCATCCAAAAAACCCCTGTGAAATTAAAAAAAGATAACACACTAAGTTTAATTCAGGCTTAATTTGCAGCTTGCTCTCTTCTGTCTTCAATTTTAATTTTACTCTAAGTCTTTTTGGGTGTTCTCTTCTCTAATAGTAAAATTTTATCTCACCATTTCGACACACTCTCTCTCCTGCTTTTTTTTCCTGTTTAGGGGCTGTCCCAACCTTCTACAGCTTAAATGGCTGCTTCTCTTTCACCGGAAAAAAGAGCTTCTCCTGGATCAATCAGGGACTTTGTGATGTCCCTGAGATCAGCAGGACGTGCCCTTCTCTATCACCGTCTCTACGGGACAGTTTAGGTCTAAAAGGATCGTCCAGCAGCAGAGATATAGACAGCAATCCTGGAGCTCCAAGATTGCATGTCATGTCGTAGCGACATCAGCCCCGCCCTTACCTTAAATATTTCTTGAAGAACTTTTTGCTGCTGTTTTTGAATTTCTCTTCACACAATGACAGGGCCTTCTTCTCGCTCTTCCTTCATATTTGATGTAGCAGCATCTACAGATTATATAATGTATTAATAGAAATGGATTCTGGAACAGAATTAGTTAAAGACTGTATGATAGAGTGGGCACAAAAGTTTGAAGAACCAATAATGTTGAATACATGAGAAAAGATATGGGTAAGAAATGTAAAATTCACACAAGCACAAAATTTGAGAGAGAACTTTTATAAGATGTTTTATAGATGGCATTTACATCCTAAAAAAACTGGCCTGCATGTATCCGAATTTACAACCTAAATGCTGGAGATGTGATTGTATTGATGCTACATATTACCATATATGGTGGACTTGTAAAAAAGTTAAAGCATTTTGGATAAAAATATGGTGGATTGTGCAAAATGTTCTTAAAAAGAGGATAAAGTTTACCCCTCAGTTATTCCTGTTAGGTATAACTACTGATTGTACTGTTATAGAGACTAATTTGATTTTGTACTTAATAATGGAAGCAAGACTGTTGGTGGTGCAATACTGGAAGAAGGAAGATTTGCCTACTATTCAAGAATGGACATTAAAAGTAACAAACTTAGCAGAGATGGCTAAAATATCAGCATATCTTAAGGAGAAATATAAACTGGAGTGGAGAAGATGGATTGATTATATTCAAAATAAATATGGGACTAAGAAATTCCAGATAGTTTATGACTGAAACAACGAGGAACAATATAATCTGTTCAGAGTTAGCCTAACAAAAGAGGAGTTAAAGCTCAAATGAAAGATGATACTAACTTTTTTTAAGTTTATTTTAGAACATCTTTGTTAAAGATTTATACCCTGTATTTGTTCTGGGAAGTCGGGGGTGGGGTGGGGGGGGTTGGGTTCGGGTGGGGAGGGTGGGGGAGGGGAGGTAAATATTTGTAAAAGTTTTTTTTTAATTTTCAATTAAAAAAAGAAAATATTTTTTAAAAAAACCCTCAAGGTGATTATGACCGCATGATTTATTATATTTTTATCGTGCCTTTATTATTTGTATAAACAACTCAAAGTAACGACCGTTCCTACTAGTCCTTCCTCCTCCTATTTTCCCCACAACCCTGTGAGGTGGAGTGGACTAAGAGAGATTTACTGGCCCAAGTCAGCCAATTGACTTTCATGCCTAAGGCTCGATAAAATAAAATAAAGATGGTGACCAGATGTGGTATTCAGCCGGTTCTGACCAGTTCTGGAGAACCAGTAGCAGAAATTTTGAGTAGTTCAGAGAACCAGCAAATATCACCTCTGACTGGCCCTGCCCCCATCTATTCTCTGCCTTCCGAGACTTACTGGAGACCCTACAATAGCTGGGTTCCACCACAAAACCGCGCCCAACTAAACCGCATCACTGACGTCATCAACAGGGCAACAACAGCGCGGAGACAGAAGCACGCTGTAAACCCTAAACCTAAAATTAACCCCTAAACCTTAACCTAACCCCCTAAACCTAATCCTAAACCTAAACCTAATCCTAACCCTTAACCTAACCCTAACCCTTAACCTAACCCTTAACCTAACCCTAACCCTAACCCTTAACCTAACCCTAAAGCTAACCCTAAAGCTAACCCTAAACCTAACCCTTACCTTAAGTTGAATCGGCTTGCTTTCAAAGCGCTATTTAAAGCGCCCTTCTTTCTCTGCGCTGGCTGTTGTCGCCCTGTTGATGACATCAGCGACGCGGTTTAGTCGAGCGCGGTTTTGACGGGTCAGGCAATAGCTGCATTCTAGGCCAGACTCCCATTAGCTGCATGCTTGGTTCCTTTATTAAAAACACTCAACACTTTAGCATATAAATTTTAAAAAAATTAAAAACCCAGATTCGACATGATGGAGATCTGTGTGGTCCAGGACTATGGCAAAATCCACAATAGACATGAAGACTTCTTTTTCTTCCTTCCTGCAACTCCTAGTCGAAGGGATTGTAGAGTTCCAAGCAACGTGGAGTTTGTTTCTACGCAGTAAACAGAGCTCTCTGCCTGACAACAGGTTGCGATGATACCCGTATCAACAACTGAAAGAGACGAACTCCAGAAATTCTCCAGACAAAGTTCCATATAATAAACCAAGCTTATGAATACCTACTTATTTACCTACTATGTTTTCTCCCCCATCAAAAATGTAATCATAAGGTGTAGGCAGGCAAGCAGATTAGTGGAATCCAGGAGGGCAATTTTAAATGGCAAGTATATATCAAAGCAAAGAAATATGAAGAGTTGCAGTAATATATATCGGTCGGCATCCATGAAAACCGTGCACCGAAATACTGAAATACTTTGAAAGAGCTTTGAAAAATGAACCCGGTTTCTTAAGAAGGTAAATATCCACCAGATCTGGTTTGCATAACCTTCATGCAAGGCAAGGGTCACACCTGGGGTTTGAGTAATACATTAAGGGTCACGGATTGTGTGTCTACATATTAGACATTGATAAAAGAGAGGAGACTCCTGCACTCCTGTGAAAATGGCTGCTTATTCCAAAGTCATTTCAAATCATAAGCATGAAGGACATAATGAATGATTTCAGTTCCCAGCCGTAGAGAGGAACTGCTCTGGAGATGCATCTCAGAGTCTCCAAGACAAATGGATTGCCAGTTCTGAATTGTGTGTGGTTATCACCAAATAGGGCTGAAAGCTCAAGTATGAAAAAGAAAGGTTCTTCGGAGAGACGCCAGCTTTCTGACTTTTAAAAATGTCGAATAATCATGTGACAAGCTTTCAGCAGACTTAGCCAAAAGATAACGATTTTCTTTTAGCGCCATCGACGTAGTTTCATTTTTCTTATTGTTTTTGTCAGGAAACACCTCCCCCCCCCAATATTTAAAGGCCCTTTTCCCTTTTAAGCATTTCTTCATCTATGAATTATTTTGACTACTTAAAGAAATGTTGCAATGGTTATTCTCAAGGAGTCCTCATTACCTTTTTTTTTTTTTCAAAAAAAGACAAATTAGATTGAATTTCCACTTAATCAATTCTATTCTATGAGCCGAGGTGGCGCAGTGGTTGGGGTGCAGTACTGCAGGCCACTTCAGCTGACTGTTATCTGCAGTTCAGCGGTTCTAATCTCACCGGCTCAAGGTTGACTCAGCCTTCCATCCTTCCGAGGTGGGTGAAATGAGGACCCAGACTGTTGGGGGCGATAGGCTGACTCTGTAAACCGCTTAGAGAGGGCTGAAAGCCCTATGAAGCGGTATATAAGTCTAACTGCTATTGCTATTGCTATTATGAAATAAGGAAGGCAAAGCACACTCACCATGACTTCTGACAGCTATAGGGTATACCAGTGTTTCTCAACCTTGGCAACTTGAAGATGTCCGGACTTCAACTCCCAGAATTCCCCAGCCAGCATTCGCTGGCTGGGGAATTCTGGGAGTTGAAGTCCGGACATCTTCAAGTTGCCATGGTTGAGAAACACTGGGGTATACTAAATGTTCTTCTGTGAATCAAAGCAATTTTTGTGTATGTGTTTCTGCTCTTTCCCAGATGTGCCAACATGGCTCCCTTAATAAATTGGAACTTTGAGCAATACTTTGCCTTGGACTCTGATTTACTTTTGAATGCTATTTGGAACCCTGACAGTCTGCTTAATATGTATTTCAGTGTAGAAGACCTTTTCTTTTGCTTCTTTGGAGCAGTTTTAACTGCCGTCCAATTATTTCAGACTTTTTGTTTTCTATGAATCCAACACATTTTATAAGCGATGCACTAACATGATTTTCAAAGGCTCTTAGAACAAGAACAATGTGAGTGAGACATGAATTGTAATCAACTATGAGTCACAAAAGAACATTTTCTCCATTCATTATGAAATTAGATAAAAATAGCTGGTTAAATAGAATAGGAAGAAGTTAAATCTCGAAACGGATGCAGGGAACCTATTTTAACAGATGATGTCTTTTAGGTCAAGATCAGCCCCAGGTAACTTGCAAGCGAAATGCCACATCGACCTTACTTGACTGAATACTTTGGCTTGCCAGGTGCTTAAAAGGTTCTTCACACACACACACACACACACACACACACACACATATATATATATGATATTTTTTATCAGCACAAATACAACATATATATATTTATTTATCAGCACAAATACAACATATATTCATCACACTACTCCTGGAAACACCAAACCTGAAGTAGTCAGCAGCAGCCTGAAGATGACGAATGTGACTTCGTCAAAACGTCGCCAAGACATCTCCAATTCTACGCGGGAGAAAACCCGAACAACTAGATATATATATATATCTATATCTATATCTATATCTATATCTATATCTATATCTATATCTATATCTATATCTATATCTATATCTATATCTATATATATATATATATATATATATATATATATATATATATATATATATATATGGAAACTGAATCATCTAGTGGACATTTCACTAATTCAAATCATTGCTTTCAGAAAAAAAATGTTCCCCCTTTTTTCCTTTTTTGTATTATGGGAAGTTATCATCCAGCCCACTCCCAGAAAAATGAAACATCCTAGGAAATATTGAAAAAGCAGAATATTTCTCTGGATGTGAAAAGAAAGAAACTTGTTTTAAAAGACAGAATAGCTGCCTGTAGCTTCCTGCCCATCCCCACTGTTAATAGGCCATTAAGAAGGCCAAGCTAGTCAACTTTACATAATAAAGACTTCTCCACTACAGCTCCAGGGGGGATGGGAGTAAAAGCATGATAATATTGGCCCTTTACTCAACTGGCCACATGGCATCTGAGAACTCAACCAAACCTGGATTCAAAACACAGCCTAGAGAGTTGCCCCTGCATGGCCCCATGGGAGTCTCACAACCAATCAGAATACATTTCTTACACAGGAACAGGAAACAGAGAGGTGGGACTGAACAGGTTATAAAAAGCCTAGCAAACCCCTTCCTCAGCCCTTCTCTTCTTCTCCACCAACATTGAAGCATGTGATCCCCTTTTCTGCTCAGGACCTCAAGCCATGTGGTCCTGTCCACCAATAAACCATCTTTCCCAGCAGCCTCCATGTCTCCAGTGTCTTATTCCCCACTTGGAGCCGAACCCAGAAGGACGTTTCTTTCATCAGTATGATGTAAGAATGGGAAAATACTTTACATAGAAAATGACAAATGTGAACATTTCTTGAAATAAGCATAAAGGCCTTAGTTGACTGTAAACCTAGGCTAGATGGGCAGATTGCTCAAAAGCCAATCATTATTTGTGCCAGGATTTTGTTCTGTCAAATAGGCATGAAATTAAATACTAAAACTTCCTATTTGTTTTCATGTATGGTACATACTTTCTATTCAACTTGCACACACACACATCCAGTGGTGGGATTCAGCCAGTTCGCAACATTTCGGGAGAACCGGTTATTAACTTTCTGAGCAGTTTGGTGAACTGGTTGTGGGAAGAAATCATTAGGGCAGAGAGCCGGTTGTTAAATTATTTATTTGAATCCCAACACTGCACACATACACGCACTTACAGTCCTCTTATTAGAACATAAACTCCTTAAATACATTATTATCTTTTTACTCCCCAGCATTTCATTTAATTTTATGGGTTTTTTTGAGCCCATGGAAACAACCTTTTCTACCAGTTTAATTTCTCTGTCATCAATTGTGAAGTTAGGTAAGTGAAAGGGTTGACTTTTTTTCTGATTACCTCCCCACCCCCACAACCACACACCTCATTTTTGTAATATTTAACATTTACCCCAAATTTTAATTTCCAGTTTTTAGTTCTGTAGCAAATTCTTCTAAGAATGCTTTAGTTTTATCTAACCCAGGGGTATCAACTTTGTATTTCAGATTGCTAACACCTATGTAGATTGCAGGTGTCCTCTCTTCCAGTCTAATAACAACAACTAATAACAACAACAACAACTCCCTACTTGGAACAGCTTATATCCTCTGACGTTACCTTAACAGTTCCTAGGTACTTGGTTAGGACTCAAGCTGTTGCGCTACCAACCAGCCCCAAAGGCTGTGAATCTCACCAAAGATTAACCAAATAACAACAACAACAACAACAAAAATAACAATAATACATTCCCCATCTAAATAAAACAAACACAAGCTCATTAAGCATCCTTATCTTATTCCCTTTCTTAGTCTGAATTATTATTTCTTGACATTCATTTCTTAGATTACCATTTTATTCCTTGCGAAGATCCCCTGAACAAAAATTTAATCCAGAGCATACTGTCACTCTTAAGTGCAATTGTTATTGATACTTACTGTTGCATGGAAAGGAGGGAATAGAAAAGGTGTTCTGAAGACGCAGGAGGGACAGAGACAGAAAGAATGAAAAAGAGATAATAGCTCCAACTTTGTGGAATCAAGACTAACCCATTATTTGCTTCAGCTTTGCCCACAATTGACATTAAACTCCCAACACATTACCTGCTATGGGTCACCCTGATATGAAGAAATCTCTTCCCATGCCAACATAAAAAAAATGTTTTTGAAGTTACATAGGAAGCAAGATCAACAAAAGTTGATAAGCCCAATGACTGGAGAAGTGCACCAACTGGAAGCTAAGCTTGTCAATAAGAGCCGAGGTGGCGCAGTGGTTAAATGCAGCACTGCAGGCTACTTCAGCTGACTGCAGTTCTGCAGTTCGGCTGTTCAAATCTCACTGGCTCAAGGTTGACTCAGCCTTCCATCCTTCCGAGGTGGGTAAAATGAGGACCCAGATTGTTGTTGGGGGCAATATGCTGACTCTGTAAAGCCCTATGAAGCGGTATATAAGTCTAACTGCTATTGCTATTGCTAACATACATTTACTGAAGATGCCAGTCAGAGGTGAAAAAATTTAGTATAAAATCAGGAACGGGAGTAGAACTTCTATCCGAAGCTTCGGTAACAGTGAGAGGCTTCTTCAGTAATGTGCATAAAATTGCAGAAGAAATAAAATTGGGCAGGTGTTGATATAAAGAAAGATCTAGGTGTTGATATAAAAAATGATCTGTTAAATCCTCTGCCATCTACATGCAAAGATAGCTTTGATGAGATGATGATGACAATAATGATTTATGTGCCAGGTCTCCTCTCAAGGGAACTGCCAAACCGCTTTTTATATCAAGTCTTATCTGATTTATTACTTGGCCAAGTTCATGGATTAGGAACCGGTGGGATAAGAATCTGATCAGCCCCTTCCCCATTTTATTCTTTAAGCTTGTGCCAGGAATATATGTATGCATGCATGCATGCATGCATGCATGTATGCGTGGCACGACAAAACCGTGCTCGTCAAAATAGCAGTGATAAAATCGTGTTGCTAAAGCCGCGACATCATCACCACGCGTCATCACCGCCGCGACAACAGCGCGGCAACAGAAGGGCGCTTTAAAACGGCGCCGCGGCAGAAAGCCGATTTCAATTAAGGTAAGGGTTAGGATTAGGTTTAGGGGTTTGTTTTAGGGTTAGGTTTAGGGTTAGGTTTAGGGTTAGGTTTAGGGTTAGGTTTAGGGTTAGGTTTAGGTTTAGGTTTAGGGTTAGGGTTAGGGTTAGGGTTAGGGTTAGGTTTAGGGTTAGGTTTAGGGTTAGGGTTAGGTTTAGGGTTAGGTTTAGGGTTAGGTTTAGGGTTAGGGTTAGGGTTAGGGTTAGGTTTAGGGTTTAGGGTTAGGTTTAGGGTTAGGTTTAGGGTTAGGGTTAGGTTTAGGGTTAGGTTTAGGGTTAGGTTTAGGGTTAGGTTTAGGGTTAGGTTTAGGGTTAGGTTTAGGGTACAGAGTGCTTGGGAATGCGCGGATTTGCCCTCCGTGATTATGTCATCGCGGTAGGGTCACGTTTTTCCTTAGCGCTTCGAACGGCGCGAATTAGTCTTTGCGCTTATGTCTCCGCGGATAAGGGCTTCGCGGATTTGTGGTGGAACCGCATGTATGTATGTATGTATGTATGTATGTATTAATGTTTCAATACATTTAGAATTTGTTCTCAGCTGCATGCCACAAATTAAAAATGTGTATAGAAAAAGCAACATAGAACAGAACTCTTTTGATCCTTTAAAAAAAAAAAATTTACAGAGGACAATTCTACTACATTCAACAAAACAACTCCTCACATTTGCAAGGATTGCAAATTGCACTCCTAGCTCATAGTTCAACTCAATTCCATTAAATTGCCATAAAGTGTTCAAAAGGAGACTTAGTTGTATGCTGGGTACCAACTCAATGAAGCGGTGGACGTGATGAACTGGGGTCTTGAGGCTGTTAAAGACTGGATGAGAGCTAACAAACTGGTACTCAACCCGGACAAGACCGAGTGGCTGTTGTGTTTTCCTCCCAACAATTTGGCCGATGTTCCATCACTCAGGCTGGGGGGTCAAAATTTATACCCCTCAGACAGGGTCCGCAACTTGGGAGTCCTCCTGGACCCACAGCTGAGTTTCGACCATCACCTGTCAGCTGTGACCAGGGGGGCATTTGCCCAGGTTCGCCTGGTGCGCCAGTTGCGGCCCTACCTGAACCGGGAGGCCCTCACAACAGTCACTCGAGCCCTTGTGATCTCTAGGCTGGAATACTGCAATGTGCTCTACATGGGGCTGCCCTTGAAGAGCATCCGGCGACTTCAGCTAGTCCAGAATGCAGCCGCGCGAGTGATAGTGGGCGCACCACGGTTCGCCCACATAACACCGATCCTCCGTGAGCTGCGCTGGCTTCCTGTTGATCTCCGGGTGCACTTCAAGGTCCTACTTACCATTCATAAAGCGCTCCATGGTAGTGGATCTGGCTATTTGAGAGACCGCCTTCTGCCAATTACCTCCCTCCGTCCCATCAGATCGCATAGAGTAGGCCTCCTCCGAATTCCATCCGCCAGTCAGTGCCGACTGGCGACTACGCGGAGGAGAGCCTTCTCAGTTGCAGCTCCGACGCTATGGAACAATCTCCCCGTGGAGATCCGCACCCTCACCACCGTCCAGGCCTTCCGCACAGCCCTCAAGATCTGGCTATCCCGTCAGGCCTGGGGATAAGACCTTACTCTCGCCCCTCCCGAATGTTGAATGAATGTTGTGTTTTACTGCTAATTATTTTTACTCACATTTTCTTTTTGTGTTTTGTCCTGCACTCCCCTCCCTTATTATTGTAAGCCGCCCTGAGTCCTCTCAGGGAAAAGGGCAGCCTATAAATGTTTAATAAAACTAAACTAAAAACTAAACTAATCTTAAGGCAAAGGTAAAGGTTCCCCTCGCATATATGTGCTAGTCATTCCCGACTCTAGGGGGCAGTGCTCATCTCTGTTTCAAAGCCAAAGAGCCAGTGCTGTCCAAAGACGTATCCGTGGTCATGTGGCCAGCATGACTAAACGCTGAAGGTGCATGGAACGCTGTTACCTTCCCACCAAAGGTGGTTCCTATTTTTCTACTTGCATTTTTACGTGCTTTCGAACTGCTAGGTTGGCAGAAGCTGGGACAAGTAACGGGAACTCCCTCCGTTACACAACGCTAGGGATTCGAACTCCCATCTTTTCTGATCGACAAGCTCAGCGTCTTAGCCACTGAGCCACTGCGTCCCCTTATCTGATCTTAATGTCACATAAAAACGGTATATGGTTACGCGTGGTGTGTCAGTCTGATACACCACACAGACTTGAGAGAATGAGATTATGCTAGAGGAATTTGAAACAACAGACAAGTAGCTAATCAAAATGACCAAAGACATAACAGAGATCAAATGTTATCAAAGAAGGGGGAAAAAGTAAACTGGGGATTTTTTTCCTTTGAGTCATGTCTGTGGCTCTCCTGCATAGGATGATTTAATTAGAGAAATAGCTCTATTATTATTCAACCACATAATCACATTATAGGGTGATTACTTTGACTGTGATCTTGAACACACACATATACACTAGACTTATTCATCTCAGTGGCATTCTTTTAAGACTTAAAGTTATAGGATTTTTCTCTTTTTCTCTTCTAATCACTACAGAGTTATTAAGGCAGTGAATCATGACATTTTAGTCTATTATATAACAATGTTTGGAAGTAGCTAGAGCCCTTTCAAGATTAAAGGCCAATGAGTTTGTCTAAGAGGGTGTGAAAGAAAATGTTACCACTACATTTGGCCTGCAGTTTATTTCCCAAAAGCCATTAATATAAATTAGGAGTTCAGAATAAAATTTGTATGCAAAATCCCCACCTCGCTACCTATTATTTCTATATGAGATTGTTCCTACTGGTTGCATTTCAAGGCTCAATCTGTAAGCTTTGCCAGCACAAGGGCACCCTATACTAAAGTTTTTTCGGGGCAACTTCTCACATTATGAGGACATGGTGATACATATCTCCTAAACCTAACCCCATACTATTCTAAAAATGTTCCTGTGGGACAAATTATACCTGCAATTAATGATTGCTATAGGCCAGAGGTCACTCCCAAATATCTAGAAAAAGATGGGAGCATTTCTCAATAAGAAGCCACGGTCCAAATAGAGTAACTAGTGCTTAATTAATTCCCATTGATCCTTCCTTGGTAAGGAAGAGCTGCGATGGTGCAAGGGTTAGAGTGCAGTATTGCAGGCTAACTCTGCTCACAGTCAGGAGTTTGATCCTCACCGGCTCAGGATTAACTCAGCCTTCCATCCTCCCGAGGTCAGTATAATGAGGATTCAGATTGTTGGGGGCAATATGCTGACTCCGTAAACTGCTTGGAGGGAGTTGTAAAGCACTGCAAAGTGGTATATACGTCTCCTCCTCCTCCTCCTCCTCCTCCTCCTCCTCCTCCTCCTTCCTAGTGTATGCCCTAGGTGCAGGGTCCGCTTTTTGGATCATTGACAGTGGTGGGTTTCAAAAATTGTTGGAACCTACTCTGTGGGTGTGGCCTCCTTTGTGGGAGTGGCTTGCCACACATAGTTTCAGGTTTCAGGTTTCGTTTTATTTATATGCCGCCCTATTCCCAGCAATAGCAGTTAGACTTATATACCGCTTCATAGGGCTTTCAGCCCTCTCTAAGCAGTTTACAGAGTCAGCATATTGCCCCCCAACAATCCAGGTCCTCATTTTACCCACCTCGGAAAAATGGAAGGCTGAGTCAACCTTGAGCCGGTGAGATTTGAACAGCCGAACTGCAGAACTGCAGTCAGCTGAAGTAGCCTGCAGTGCTGCATTTAACCACTGCGCCACCTTGGCTCTGTAGGACTCAGGGCAGCTCACAAACCCAAGAGGGGAAGGGAAACACAAGAACTACAAATACAAGCATTTAAAATAACCAACAGACACACAATCGAGAGGGTAAGGGAACTCATCAACCCCAGACCTGCCGACACAGCCAGGTTTTAACGGCTTTTCGGAAGGCCTGAACAGGTGGGAGTGGCTTGCCGCCCATGTGACCGGATATGAAATTATGAATTAGTACTTAGGTCGGTCCAAGTAGCTATTCATAAACTCTGGCATTGAAGCATGCAAGTCTTAAAGCTGTCAAGTTACAAGATCCTTGCCAGTGGTGGATTTCAAAAATTTTTGGAACCTCTTCTGTAGGTGTGGCCTGCTTTCCAAGTCCACTGGTGGAACCTCTTCTAACTGGTTTGGTAGATTTGACTAACCGGTTCTACCGAATAGGTGCGAACTGGTAGGAACCCACCTCTGATCATTGAACACCACTTTGCACAATCAACTGTATCTCCAGGGTGTAGGCCCGTGGCTTGCATATCTTTGTTGATGATGTCTTGCCATATCTGTTTTGGACACCCATGATGTTGCCGGCCATTGACTTCTAGTTGGTAGGGAGTCCTGGCAACAGTGGAAAGTGCTGTTCTCAGGACATATCCATACCAGCGGAGTCAGCCTTGTCTCATCTTCTCTATAACTTGTGCCACACCAAAATGCTGTCGAATGGTGTCATTAGTGATAGCAATAGCAATAGCAGTTAGACTTATAAACCGCTTCATAGGGCTTTCAGCCCTCTCTAAGCGGTTTACAGAGTCAGCATATTGCCCCCAACAACAATCCAGGTCCTCATTTTACCCACCTCGGAAGGATGGAAGGCTGAGTCAACCCTGAGCCGGTGAGATTTGAGCCGCTGAACTGCAGATAACAGTCAGCTGAAGTGGCTGCAGTACTGCACTCTAACCACTGCGCCACTTCGGCTCTGTGATGTGGTCAAGAAGGGAGATATTGGATATCCAATGGAACATTTGCATTTCCGTGGCATGGATATGGCTCTTAGACCCTGCTGTTGCTGCCCAGTATTCAGTGCCATACAGCGCAACAGGGTGGGTGGTTCTCTTGTAAATCTTATATTTAAGATGGATTGGCATACACCTGTCACATAAGACACCAGTGAGTTCTCGCCAATGCATCCAGGCTGCACTCACCCTTGCTCACCATTGCCTTGGAGATGAGATCCCAGATACCAAACAATAACCACCTTCTTTAGGTTTCCTCCATTGATTTGAAGCGTTCCAGGGGTGGTAACAGTCTCTAATTACTCAGGTTTTTTTTATGTTGAGGCGGGGTCCAAAATGGTTGAGGCGATCATTCCATGTTTAATTTAGTAATTTTAGTAATTTAATAAATTTATATGCCGCCCAATCCCGTAGGACTAAGGCGGCGTACAAAAACAAGATAAAAGATAAGAGTTAAAAATAGAAAAAGAGAAACAAATTTAAAAACAACACACCATACATTCCATCTAGGTGGGGCTAGACCTCGTTCATGAAGTCAACAGCCCCAGGCCTGCCGGAATAGCCAGGTTTTAGTGGCTTTTCGGAAGACCGAGAGAGTGGGAAGGGGCCGGATCTCTACGGGTAGATCGTTCCACAGGGCCGGAGCAGCTACAGAGAAGGCCCTCCCCCGAGGGGCTGCCAGCCGGCATTGTCCGGTTGACGGCACCCGGAGGAGGCCCAACCTGTGAGATCTTATCGGCCATTGGGATTTTGAACTTGCTGCTGTAGTTTGCCTCTGGTGGTGGAGGCAAGCATAACATCTTCCGCATAGAGCATAGTCCAGGGTGCGTTCTGCTCAGTGGTGGGTTTCAAAAAATTTTGGAACCTACTCTGTGGGTGTTGCCTCTTTTGTGGGAGTGGCTTGCTGGCCATGTGATCTGGTGGGAGTGGCTTGCCGGACATGTGTTTTCTCTCTCTATCTCTCTCTCTCTTTCCTTCCTTTTGTCTCTCTGTCCGTTTTTTCTTTCATCTCTCTCTCTCTCTTTTACTTTCTTTCTTTTTTCTTTCTTTTTTCTTTCTTTTTTCTTTCTTTTTTCTTTCTTTTTTCTTTCTTTTTTCTTTCTTTTTTCTTTCTTTTTTCTTTCTTTTTTCTTTCTTTTTTCTTTCTTTCTTTCTTCCTTTCTTTCTCTTTCTCTTTTTCTCTGTGTCAGTCTGTCTGTCTGTCTGTCTGTCTCTGTGTGTGTGTGTGTGTGTCTGTGTCTGTGTGTCTGTGTGTCTGTGTGTCAGTGGTGGATTTCAAAAAATTTTGAAACCTTTTCTGTAGGTGTTGCCTGCTTTCCGGGTCCACTGGTGGAACCTCTTCTAACCGGTTCGGTAGATTTGACGAACCGGTTCTACCGAATAGGTGCGAACTGGTAGGAACCCACTTCTGGTTCTGCTGCAGGTCATGTGTGATGGAATCCATGGCCAATATAAACATAAGTGGTGACAGTGCAGAGCCTTGGTGCACCTCAACCATCACCAGGAATCTGTTGGAGAAGCCAGCTGGGCACCACACTTGGCTGCTGGTGTTCTTATATAGCATTTTGACCCAGTCAATGAGTGGTTTCAGGTACTCCGTGATCCCAGAGAGCATACCAGATCAGTTGGTGTGGGGCACGATCAAAGGCCTTCTCCAGTCTAGGGATACCATATGTAGTGTCTCTTCTCATGGTGTTTCTCTATGAGAAACTAGCTATAGTTATTTATAAACTTATCTAGGTATATAAGTCTTATTGCTATTTTAATGGAAAGGAAATCTGGGGGGGGGGGGAGGAAGAGGCTGGGACTGCTACCTCTGTAATATAGCAGCTGATGCATAAAGCTGTTCTTTCATTAAATTAAAAGTGTTTAAAGGGGTTTTAAAAAAATACACAATTTTAGTAGCCAGTAGCCTGAATTGTAGTTAGTAATAACCATCAGATTGGCACTTTATATTAGTTCTACGTTCTGAAAGGAACTTATGAGTTGGGAATGAGTAAATATAGCAAAGAATTCAAGAACTTCTTGAATTCTTCCATATAAGCCTCCAGCTTATTGCAAAGGCCCAGAGAGTGTTTGCTTGAAGCCTGGTGAGAACTTTGAAGGCGCTGTGGCTTGACCAAGGCGCAGCCCCTCCTGGGTAGCTGACTAAGACAGCCTCTCTTCAGTTAGTTCTCCCCGGATGAATCTATGAGAAAAAGGGTTCATTCACTGTGGGAAACAGGAAATTGCTAAAGAACATTCCTTTAAATAGTTCCTAGGGAATTTCTGCCTTAGGATTACCATTATTTTTTCATGAATCGGACTGTAAATATGTAATGAAACATAAATATTTTGTATTTTGGCTAATAAAAAATTCAGGCATATAAAAAATGCATGCTTGCTAAAACTAAGTAGCTGCTGCAGTCAGATTATGTTAAAGGCAGATTCATACCCCTCTTCCAACAAGAGCAAGTAGCAGCAGTACAGTGGTGGGTTTCAAAAATTGTTCGAACCTACTCTGTGGGTGTGGCCTCCTTTGTGGGAGTGGCTTGCCACCCATGTGACTGGATGGGAGTGGCTTGCCACCAGAGGTGGGTTCCTACCAGTTCGCACCTATTCGGTAGAACCGGTTCGTCAAATCTACCGAACCAGTTAGAAGAGGTTCCACCAGTGGACCTGGAAAGCAGGCCACACCTACAGAAGAGGTTCCAAAAATTTTTGAAACCCACCACTGTTTGCCGCCCATGTGACCGGATATGAAATTATGAATTAGTACTTAGGTCGGTCCAAGTAGCTATTCAGAAACTCTGGCATTGAAGCATGCAAGTCTTAAAACTGTCAAGTTACAAGATCCTTACACTCCAACCCTTTAGAAAAAAAAACTAGGGGTCTTCAAACCTGACAGCTTTAAGACTTGTGGACTTCAACTCCCAGAATTCCTCCTCCAGTCACGTTGGCTCAGGAACTCTGGCATTGAAGCATGCAAGTCTTAAAGCTGTCAAGTTACAAGATCCTTGCAACTCTAACCCTTTAGCAGTGGTGGGTTTCAAAAAATTTCGGAACCTCTTCTGTAGGTGTGGCCCGCTTTCCGGGTCCACTGGTGTAACCTCTTCTAACCGGTTCGGTAGATTTGATGAACTGGTTCTACCGAATAGGTGTGAACTGGTAGGAACCCACCTCTGCAGCAGTATGAAAAAAGGAAGAGTTTACTAAAATTCGTGTGCCTGGCCCTTTAAGCAAGGCAAGCAAGTTGTTGTCCCAAATATACTGGATTTGAGATTATAGTAAAGAATAGTCAACCTGCCAAGAAAACCTGGTTGGTGGGAGATTATTATATCTTATCTCTTGTCCAGGGTGAATGAGAGCTCATATCTGTCATATGGAGTGTGATTGAAGTATTGCATTCAATGGGCTAAAATTGGGAAAACCTGGATCTAGTTTTCTCCCCAGCCATGGTAGCTCACTATGCAATTTTGCTCCAAGCGCTCTCTCTCTCTCTCATTCCAGTCTACCTGGCACGGGTGTGATGGAGGTGGGAATGGATGGATGCAATGTATAATCTAGGCTATCAAGCAATAGCAAGAACACTTAGACTTATATACCACTTTACAATGCTTTACAGCCCTCTCTAAGCAGTTTACAGAATCAGTCTAATGCCCCCAACAATCTGGGTCCTTATTTTACCCACCTTGGAAGGATGGAAGCAGAGGTGAGTTCCTACCAGTTCGCACCTATTCGGTAGAACCGGTTCATCAAATCTACCGAACCGGTTAGAAGAGGTTCCACCAGTGGACCCGGAAAGCAGACCACACCTACAGAAGAGGTTTCAAATTTTTTTGAAACCCACC
>NC_045543.1:7338816-7361316 GCF_009769535.1 Thamnophis elegans | reverse complement strand
GTGACATTTACATTTTATACTTAAAGCTGTAATATGTGAAGCAATGAAAAGGTTCTTTTTTTCATACTAGCCTTGTTCTGTTCCTGTTACTATTCATAGTATATTCTATTACAGATAGTCCTTAACTTATGACTGGTTACTCAGCAACCATTCAAAAGTACAATGGAGCTCCCTGGGGATACATACGACGGATTTGAAGTTCTCAAAGCCGCTCTCCCCTTAGTCACGTGATCTCATTTTGGGCATCAACAACCAGCCTGCATTTATGGCCAAATTGCAGCATTTTTCAACCTTTTCGCCAAAACAAAAATGACATTTACTTCTGGGTTTTGGAAAGACAGCCCATATTGATCTGTTCTGACCCAGCAGGAGCCGTTGAAGCTGCCACCAGACTCCAACAGCGAGGGGCCCTATGAGTTGGCTCTGGAGGATGTGGAGGACCCTGCACAGGGTTCCGACTCCGAGCAGGGCGCAGAGAGACTGGTTGGCCACCAGGAGATACCTGAGCCTTGGACCAGTGGCGAGGAGACAAGGGAGAGTGATCCGGATGCCAGCAGTGAGTTGTTCCTGGATGCTCGGCACCGAAAAGCTAATAGGCGTCAGGAACAGTTGCGCAGTTACAGGAGGTAATTGCACTCAACTTAGTGGTCATTAGGCTCCTCTCCAGACTATAAAAGGACTGCTTGTGCACATGCCCCTTTTGCAGAAGTCAACACAGGAACTAATGTTGGAGAACATTATTGTGAGCTTGGCAGGCTGGATTGCTGCCAGCGCTTATCTGTGCTGGATTACTGCCCAAGCTTGTCTGTGCCGGTTTGCTGCCAATGACCTGTCTGTCTGTTAATTAAATGCCGTAACTTATCTTTGGCTTGGAGTGTGTGTTGGTGTGGGACGAAGGGGGTCAGAAGAGTGATCCATTGGTTTACTTAATGAGACTGCAGAAGTCACTTAATGATTACAGCATTTGCTTCATGGTCACAAAAAAGATTATAAAACCTGGTTGGTCATGTGGATAACCTGTTTTATAACCATCAAGGCTTACTATTGTGATGGACATGCTCTAGTATGATCATAGGTTGAAGACTACCTATACAATAGAACAGTGATAGCTAACCTTTTCCAGATCGAGTGCCCAAAGTGTGCCCATGAGAATGCACACCCGCGCCCGAAGTACCAAAATGCAATGCGTGTGTGCCCCCTGTGAATGTGCCCCACCCCTGTGCATGCACCCCTGCATGTGTCCCGCCCACACACATGCACACATGCCCCACAAATGTGCCCCTATGCGCCCCACCCCATGCATGTGTGCGTGCCCCCCACACATGTGGGGGTGCGTGCATGTGTGGCAATACCCGAAGACCAGCAGGATGACAGGAGGCATGCATGCGCACATATGTGGGGAACTGAACTTGAGTGACAGCTCATGTGCCCACAGAGAGGACATGGCGTGCCAGCTCTGGCAAGTGTGCCATAGGTTTGCCATCATGATATAGAAAATGGAATTTTATCTGTCTGTCTGTCTATCTATCTATCTATCTATCTATCTATCTATCTATCTATCTATCTATCTATCTATCATTTATTTATTTATCAGTTATCTATCTATCATCTATCTATCTATCTATCTATCTATTATCTATCTATCTGTCTGTCTATCTATCTATCTATCTATCTATCTATCTATCTATCTATCTATCTATCATTTATCTATTTATCAGTTATCTATCTATCATCTATCTATCTATCTATCTATCTATCTATCTATCTATCTATCTATCTATCTATCTATCTATCTATCATCTATTATCTATCTATCTATCTATCTATCTATCTATCTATCTATCTATCTATCTATCTATCTATCTATCTATCTATCTATCTATCTATCTATCTATCTATCTATCTATCTATCTATCTATCTATCTATCTATCTATCTATCTATCTATCTATCTATCTATCTATCATCTATCTATCTATCTATCTATCTATCTATCTATCTATCTATCTATATTATCTATCTATCTATCTATCTATCTATCTATCTATCTATCTATCTATCTATCTATCATCTATCTATCTATCTATCTATCTATCATCTATCTATCATCTATCTATCCATCTATCTAATTTGTTGGCCACCCATCTCACACTTCAAGGTGACTCTTATAACTTCTTATCCAATAACTATGTAAAAGTTTTAATTTCAACAAATGGCCAGATATTTAATTTTAAAACAGGCAATTGGGGAAGAAATATATTAAGAACAGGAAAGGCACCAAATCTTTATAACTAAAAATTAAGCTATTCAAGAAACAGGGGTTAGGGTAAGGGATCAGGGCCATGGCAGGCCAAGTTACTACCTACTCAGCCGAACCGGACTGAACCAGTAAGAACCCACCTCTGGTACCCAAGACAGACACAGAGAGTTCTGACAAAACGTGATCCACTGGAGAAGGAAATGGCAACCCACTCCAATATCTTTGCCATGAAAACCCCTTGGGCAGTACCAAAAGCCACCACCTGGAGGAACGTTGTCCACGTGGTCTCAAAGGGGCGGACACGGCTTTGTAAGTTTTAAATATTGACGGAGGGACGACGCACAGCCAGGTTCCAACAAACAACTTGGTTTATTCAGGTCGACAGCGATTCAAGGAACGAAAACTCGCGCCAAGGTATTTATACTATTTTTAAACCAATCACCGGCCGGGGACGAGACAGCAACTGCTGACGTCAGTCCCACGGCCAATTAACAGTAACGTTAAGCCGGCAACACCCTCTGGGGCTCTCAGCCAATCAGAGGCCCAGAGGGTGTTACTGGCATCATGAATATTTAACCAATATTTAACACCCCTTTCCCCCAGTTCTGCGCATGCCCGAAACGGAGCATGCGTAGTCCTTAAGGTACGCTGGGCGGCGCCGGACCCGCCCAGATCTTCTCATTTCAGGGGAAGTCGTCGGCGGAGGAGGACCTCCTCGTGGTAGCTCCTCCCCGAAGGGAGTGCAGCTCCGAGGCACGCCATTTCGGAAAGGCCCAGAAGGCGGGCTCCACTGTAAAGGTAGGTTTGGCCGTGGGGGCGTGTCACTGGTCGTAGGAGGGACCCTCTGGGTAGTGTTCTCGGATTGAGCTGTTGGGCTGGCGTCCTTGTAGCTGGCGCCTGGGTAGGCAGGGCCTGGTGTGGCGAAGGCCCTCGTTTGCGGTCTCCCGGTTTGAGAACGTTGGGGTTGATACAGGAGGGGGCCTGGTGTGGCGAAGGCCCTGAGTTGCGGTCTCTCAGCTTGAGGACTTTGTGGTTGACACAGCAGGTTGAGGCCTGGAGTGGCGAAGGCTTCACATTGCAACCCCGGTACTGCGGTGTTGTCACTCGGGGGTTCGCGGCCACCAGCCTGCGACGGGAGACGCCTCCTTAATTGATCCAGGTGGCGTCTCCATTGGGATCCATCAGCCAATTGGATCCTAAAAGAACATGGGCCGGTCAGGGCAACGATAGAACCAGGCACCCATCTTGGTTCCCCCGCAAAGGACCGAGCCCACACGGGATCCCCTAACTTAAAGGACCGGGGAGGGAGAACCCCCAGATTGCTCGGCTGATCCCCTGAATAGAGCGGGTGAAGCCTATCCAGGGAAGTCCGCAGACGCCGGCCCATCAAGAGCTCCGCGGGGCTTTTGTTGGTAGCTGGGCAGGGGGTGGAATGTTGGCTTAGCAGGTAAGCCGCCACCCTCGCCTGCCAATCGCCCCGGTCCATGCGGCTCAGCGCCTCCTTTGCTGAGCGGACCGCCCGTTCTGCCCGGCCATTGCTGGCTGGGTGGTACGGGGCTATGGGCGCATGCCGGATCCCTTGCTCGGCCAAGAACTCCTGGAAGGTGGTGGATGTGAACTGGGGCCCATTGTCCGAAACCATCACGTCCGGCAACCCATGGGTTGCGAACAGTTTCCGTAGAGCCCTGACCGTACTCTCGGCTGTGGTAGAGCCCATGAGGACTAGCTCCACCCACCGAGAGTAGGCATCCACCACAACCAGGAAGTTCTGGCCGTGGAAGGGACCAGCGAAATCGATGTGGAGGCGAGACCATGGGCCTCTCGGAGCCTCCCACTCATGAGCAGGCCCGGCAGGGGGGTTGGGCCTGGATAATTGACAGGTCGTGCAGCGCCCACATGGGCCGCTATCTCTGTGTCCAGCAAGGGCCACCATACATAGCTACGGGCTAATGCCTTCATTCGTGCTATGCCCGGGTGGTCCTTGTGGAGCAGATCCAGAACTAGTGGCCGGAGCGCGGTGGGGATCAGTACCCGATCCCCCCAGATGAGACACCCCCCGTGGAGGGAGATCTCGGCCTGGCGATTTTTAAAGGGCTGGAAGCCCTCTGCCACCTTGTCTGTTGGCCATCCCCTTAAAACCCAGGAAGAGACCTGGGACAGGATCGGATCGGCCTTCGTGTGGGCCGCCACGTCCGCGGCGGAGAGTGGGAACCCGGAGGCGGCAATGGAGAGGACAGATAGAGAGGGGACGGGGGCGGTGTCCGTCTCCGGTAGTGGGCAACGGCTGAGGGCATCTGCATGCCCCAGCTGTTTGCCCGGACGGTAGAGCAACGTATAAGAATACGCTGCGAGGAACTCCGTCCAGCGAGTCATGCGGGGGGATAGAATGGTGGGGGTCGGCTTGTCCCCCGCCAAAAGCCCAAGGAGTGGCTTATGGTCGGTGACAAGAGTAAAGTGCCGACCGTAGAGGTAATCGTGGAACCTCTTAATCCCGGACACTGCAGCCAGAGCCTCCTTGTCGATCTGACTGTAGTTGCGCTCCGCCGAGGAGAGTGTCCGGGAATAAAAGGCCACAGGGGCTTCTGAGCCATTAGGGAGGATATGGCTCAGGACCGCCCCTACACCAAATGGGGAGGCGTCACACGCCAACGTCAGAGGCAGCCCATCATGATATTGAATGAGGACTGCCGATGACGTCAGCGTCTCTTTGACAGCCGCGAACGCATGCGCTTCGCGGCTTCCCCAGCGCCAGGCCGCGGATCGGTCGAGCAACCGATGCAGCGGCTCGGCTAGTGACGCCTTGTGAGGGATAAAGGGGGCGTAGAAATTGAGCAGCCCTAGGAACGCCTGTAGCTCCGCCCTGGAGGTGGGAGCAGGGGCGTTCTTAATGGCGGCAATTTTAGAGGGTGTAGGGTGAATGCCTTGGGCATCTATTAAGAAGCCCAAGAATTCTACCCTAGGGACAGCAAATGAGCATTTGCTGCTTTTTAATTTTAATCCCGCGCCCCTGAAACGACAGAAGACCTTCCTTAATATTTCGATGAGTTCTGAGCGGCTTGTTGCAGCGATCAGAACATCATCGAAATATGGAACTACCCCCGGAAGTCCATGGAGCAGGCGCTCCATGAGACTTTGGAAGATCCCCGGGGCCACGGACACACCGAATTGTAGGCGGCGACAACGGAAAGCCCCACGATGGGTGACGATGGTCTGGGCAGCCGCCGCATCGTCATCCACCGGGAGCTGTTGATAGGCTTGCGCCATATCCAGTTTGGCAAATATGCAACCCTGCCCCAAGGAATGGAGCAGGTGTTGCACAACAGGGACTGGATAGGGGTTTGCCTGAAGGGCCAAGTTGATCGTCGACTTGTAGTCGGCGCAGATTCTCACCGAGCCATCCGGTTTGACCGGGAGGACTATGGGTGTCTCCCATGGAGCATGATCAACTGGCTCGATGACACCCTGCGCCAATAATTTGTCAAGTTCGGCGTCAACCTTGGCCCTTAAGGCAAAGGGCACCCTGCGGGCTTTCAGCCTAATAGGAGCAATCTGAGGATCCAAACTAAGGGAGATGGGGGTTCCCTTGTAGCACCCGAGCTGTCCATCAAAAACATCAGAGAACTCCTGTAGAACGTCCTCAATTGAAGAAGAATTTACCCGGTGCACCCCCCCAATGGACAATCCCAGTGCCGGAAACCAGTCAAGGCCAAGAAGGGCCGGCAAGTCATTCTTTACAATGATGATTGGTAGCTTCCCCTCAAACTTGCCATACTTAACAGGAATAGGAAAGGATCCCAGAACAGGGATCAACTTTCCCTGGTAGTCCCTTAAGCGTACCCGGGATGGGGCTAACTTAGTTTGGGATACTGTAGGGCAGAGGTGGGAGAACATGTCCCAGGACAATAATGATCGGGAGGAACCAGAGTCAACCTCCATTTGGCAAGGCTGACCTGCCAGGTGGACATTGGCTGTAACTTTGCGAGATCCCGAGGAGGCTTGATTGATGAAACTTTCTACTTCTTGTGGTTCGGACACATTATGGCAGTCGTCTCCTCTGCGAGTTGGTTTCGGTGGCTGCTGGCGGCGCTGCTGCGACTTGGTTCTCTCATTAGCTTGAAAGAAGGCAGGGGCCGGCAAAGAGGCTCGGCAGACTTGGGCGATGTGCCCCTGCCTCTGACAGCGGCGGCAGATTGCGTTTCTGAATTGACAGGTTTGGCGGTCGTGGCGGCCTCCGCAACTAAGGCAAGACACCTTGGAGTTTTGCGGTGTCAGCGGTGTGGCGGCTGATGATGCAGGTTGCTTCCGCCGCGGTTGGGCACGGACTTGGCCGACGTTGTCGGGCTCCAGGTCCTCAGAAGGTGTAAAATCATCATAGTCAATGTCATGTACTTGTGAGGCCGGTGGAGCGAACGGAACGTGCCCTGGTGTTTGAGATGACAACTGTAGCCGCTCCAAATCAGCTGTTGATTGCTCAGAGAGCTCAGCTGCTCTGGCGATCTCTACTGCCTGGAGTAGTGTAATGTCGTGATGACGGAACATGCGGCTTCTTAAGTGTACATCCCGCACTCCGCACACGAACTGCTCGACTAAATTTTCTTCGAGGTTCGAAAAAATCGCACTGGGCCGCCACAGTGCGCAGGGCTTCCAAAAATTGACTGATCGTCTCCCCCGGCTTCTGTACTCTTCTCCGGAACGCGAAACTGCGGGCAATTTTGGAAGGCGTTGGGGCATAGTGCCCCTTCAATTTCGCCATCAAGTTGTCCCAGCCTAATTTGTATGCCGGTCTGGGAGCAGCCATAGCTCTGGCTGAGGCGAACATTGAGGGTTCGCAGCATGATAAAAAGAAGCTGCACTTCTCCTCATCTGTTTGAGCCTGGTTTTTTGTAGCGATTAAATAAGTTTCAAAACGCTCCATGAATCCTTCCCAGGATTCGCCGGCGGAGCCAAAAGGAGCGAAAGGCGGCAAGGAATTCATATTGAGTAAGAATTCGGCAGGCTGAAGTGTTAGGAGCGGAGGGAAGGAGGTCGTGACAGGAAATTCGTGACAGGAATTTTTTTTTTTTTTTTTTTTCCTCAGCGTTCGGTGCCGGCGCGAAGTAGCGACTTATGGCAGCTAGCTGATAGGACCTCTCTTTCTCTTTAACCTAGGCTTGCGTGGAATCGCTAGATCCCATCCTCGTCGCCAGTTTTAAATATTGACGGAGGGACGACGCACAGCCAGGTTCCAACAAACAACTTGGTTTATTCAGGTCGACAGCGATTCAAGGAACGAAAACTCGCGCCAAGGTATTTATACTATTTTTAAACCAATCACCGACCGGGGACGAGACAGCAACTGCTGACGTCAGTCCCACGGCCAATTAACAGTAACGTTAAGCCGGCAACACCCTCTGGGGCTCTCAGCCAATCAGAGGCCCAGAGGGTGTTACTGGCATCATGAATATTTAACCAATATTTAACAGTAAGATACAACCACAAATAATGTCTCGTTGGCATAAAACGTCACCATCCGAATCAAAATTGTCTCCATATTTCCCTCAGACATTTCATATTCCTACCTTTCAACCAGTGGCGGGATTCAAATAATTTAACAACCGGTTCTCTGCCCTAATGACCATCTGGGTGGGTGGGGCTTGGTGGTCATGTGACTGGGTGGGAGTGGCTAACTCAACGTCACTCGGGTCGATGGATGCTTCGCCTTAGCTGTTACAATGTAATAAGGGTTAACCAGAGAGGCAGTTTCTGTAAGCAGGGCAATAAAGATTAGGCTAGAAACAACACCAGAATGTTTCCTTCCTGCCTTCCTTACAGGATTAGCCCTGAAAAGTGGGGGGGAAAACAAAAGAAGATTTCTTCCAACAACCGGTTCTCCGAACTGCTTAGAAAGTTAACAACCGGTTCTCCCGAATAGGTGCGAACTGGCTGAATCCCACCACTGCTTTCAACTTATAAAACCTTTTTACATCACTCTCCCTTTTCTGAAGTAAAGCCATCATCCTCCATGTTTTCTGCACACCTAAGGAATCTACTCTCTTTTTATTGCCGCATCCAGTGAGAAAGGATTATGCAATTTCCTGAGTGTTTTTAATGGGGGAAGAAGAGGTTTATAGTGACAAGTGCACATTCTAGGCCCCAAATCTCTCAGTAAAAGTATTCAAGCATTTGAGGGGGGTGGGGGTATTTTTTTTTTCCTTTAAGAAGGGTCGCCCACATCTGCTTTAAGGAAGCATCCATTATCCTCAAAAAATTCTGCAAATCTTCCCCAGCCTTTTTCGTCAGGTAAATGACTCAGTTTGGACCTTCCCAAATTTAAAATCTGCAAGTGGCATGTTCAGCTCCCTCTTATCTATACATTTCTACCAGCAAAGAAATACTTTCACAAGGGAAGATTTTCCTGTAGAAAGCTGCCTTTTCATGGGGCAGAAGGTGATATAAGTATTAAACCGTACCAGGGTTGTGACTTGTTCATGAAAGATTTGGGAGTTTCCTTGATTTAAGATCTGGTTCTTTGCAAACTGCCCACTGGAATTCCCAGCCTCCTATCCCTTGCTTTAAGCCAGTGGTGTGATTCAAATATATTTACTACCGGTTCTGTGGGAGCGGCTTGGTAGGCGTGGCATGGTGGGTGTGGCAGGGAAGGATACTGTAAAATCTCCATTTCCTCCCCATTCCAGGGGAAGAATACTGTAAAATCTCCATTTCCTCCCCATTCCAGGGGAAGGATACTGCAAAATCTCCATTCCCACCCCACTCCAGGGGAAGGATACTGTAAAATCTCCATTTCCTCCCCATTCCAGGGGAAGGATACTGTAAAATCCCCATTTCCTCCCCATTCCAGGGGAAGAATACTGTAAAATCTCCATTTCCTCCCCACTCCAAGGGAAGGATACTGCAAAATCTCCATTCCCACCCCACTCCAGGGGAAGGATACTGTAAAATCTCCATTTCCTCCCCATTCCAGGGGAAGGATACTGTAAAATCCCCATTTCCTCCCCATTCCAGGGGAAGAATACTGTAAAATCTCCATTTCCTCCCCATTCCAGGGGAAGGATACTGTAAAATCTCCATTTCCTCCCCATTCCAGGGGAAGGATACTGCAAAATCCCCATTCCCTCCCCACTCCAGGGGAAGGATACTGCAAAATCCCCATTTCCTCCCATTCCAGGGGAAGGATACTGCAAAATCTCCATTTCCTCCCCATTCCAGGGGAAGGATACTGCAAAATCCCCATTTCCTCCCCCATTCCAGGGGAAGGATACTGCAAAATCCCCATTTCCTCCCCATTCCAGGGGAAGGATACTGCAAAATCTCCATTTCCTCCCCATTCCAGGGGAAGGATACTGCAAAATCCCCATTTCCTCCCCATTCCAGGGGAAGGATACTGCAAAATCCCCATTTCCTCCCCATTCCAGGGGAAGGATACTGCAAAATCCCCATTTCCTCCCCATTCCAGGGGAAGGATACTGCAAAATCCTAATTTCCTCCCTATCAGCTGGGACTCGGGAGGCAGAGAATAGATGTGGGGGACACCAATCAGAGATGGTATTTATCGGTGCTCTGAACTACTCAAAATTTCTGCTACCGGTTCTCCAGAACTGGTCAGAACCTACTGAATACCACCTCTGCTTTAAACCAAATGGTGTTTCTAGATTCTTCCCACCCTCACCCCAGTTTTAGGCCTTTGAATAAAGGGGGATAGACTTATTTTGTCTGTTCCCTGGGAAACTCCATGTAATAACAGAAAACAGGTTCAGTTCTAATCTTCCTCTAACTCGTTGACAGAAGTCAAACAATTAAAATAATCAAGTCTTACATCAAATCCCACTTTTTCTTTCAACTGAGCTGTGAATTACCACTTGACAAAGGTCCCTTTTGAACTTTTAAAATCTTCCCACTACTTTGAGTTTTGTGAGAGCCCTTGTGGCGGGGGGGGGGGAGGACTTGATTTCTATTCAAGAAGAATGTCAAGGAAGACAATGTGGCTCTATTCAAGTGGCACCATCTTGACTGGCAATTTGGATGGACCTTCACTAAGTCCTTCTATCTCACCAGCAATTTTCTTCAACTCCTCTGCTGTTGTTATTGTCTTTTTCCTGGCTCTCCTGCCCTGTTCCTTCGACTTGCCATCTATTTCTCCTTCATCCAAATTGCTTTCCTCACCTCCCTTTCTTCCTGCTACATTATGTCGGGTCTTCTCCTGTCACTGTCCTGCTCTCAGCCCAGCCACGCCTCCTTCCCTCTGTTGGAAGAAATGTCCATCTGGGTTCAGTTCCAAGCAGGAAGAAAGACATTGGAAACATGGAGGCTTCTTGGAAGGATGGTTTAATGGTGGAGAGGACCACATGGTTTGAGATCCTGGGCAAAAGAAAAGGGCGGAGATGCTGAGAGTGCTTAGGTTTCATGCCCTCTGTTGGGCTTTGAATTTGAGCTTGTGTTTTGATTGGTTGTCAGACTCCCAATGCAGGGGTAACTTCGTAGGTTGTCTGTGTCCCAGGCTTGGTTAAGCCTTGCTGGGTGATGTAATTTTCCTAAGTGCCATGTGGTGAGTTCTATTACTACATGGGTCCTATTATATCCTGGAGGCCATGTCTTTTGTGTTGTAGATAAGCTGGCCCAAGCCTTAATGGCCCATTAACAAAGCGGTGGGGGACGCTGAGTTTCTTCCTCCCTTTTAGGGGAAATATTCTGCCCGTTTAATATTTCCTAAAACATCTCATTTTTCTAGGAGCTGGGTGGGTGCTAACCAGAGGTGGGCTCCTACCAGTTCGCACCTATTTGGTAGAACTGTTTCGTCAAATCTACTGAACCGGTTAGAAGAGGTTCCACCAGTGGACCCGGAAAGCAGGCCACACCTACAGAAGAGGTTCCAACATTTTTTGAAACCCACCACTGGTCCTTGGATATGATTATTCTACACTATTATGCTCCTATTTATAAAACTCAGTGCCTCTGTGAAAGTTAAGGATGACTACTGCGTTTGTGGTGCAATCAGAACATTGCGTGTGTTGAGGTTGTTTTAACGCAAACCAAAGATGCCTTTAAAAAAAACAAGTTTACATCCTATTCTTATGCATGCCAGTGCTGTGTGTGAGGTAATTTAAGGTGGTTCTGACAAGTGTCGTCGGCATCTTCATATCCAGTCACATGGGCGGCAAGCCACTCCCATCCGGTCACATGGGCAGCAAGCCACTCCCACAAAGGAGGCCACACCCACAGAGTAGGTTCGAATAATTTTTGAAACCCACCACTGCCTTGAACCTACCAAGCCCCTCCCTCCCATCTCTCAGACTTTGGGAACTCTCCTCTTCAGTTATCTCTTTCTCTCACACATCAGATCAGCGACCCCCACTCCCCTACCACTGTTTTTCTTGGCATTACACCTTGACAGTGTATTCTTGGAAGAAAAAAGGGAATGCATCAAGCCCTCCCTTTCTGAAGCTACGTCCTCACTCTATTACTCATTTTCTTGTTTTTGTTTCTCCTGCAGAAAACTTCTCTCCCAAATCTATTCCTGCCAAGTTGTCTGCAGCGCCATTATTATTATGGATGGTTGCACAATCAGCCAGATGTTTAGACTGGATTTGGCATTTTCTATCCACCTATCGAGTCCTTCCCAAGGTCCTGGGATGGGCTTTATTATTATTTAAACTTTATTAAAGCTATTCACACCCGTAGATGCTGGGTGACTTACACATAAGGAAAACAATCAAAGCAATAAAAAACATGCAACCCAAAGGCAACCCAGATTAAAGCAATCAAATAATAAATCAAACTAAATTAGGGCCCCTACAAACTCATGAAGTCCAGGCTTGGAACCAAGGCCAGATTTCCAGAATCCTAGAAGAGAGAATGTGTCTGTATCTCAGATGTGGGTGGGCGGGGAAGGATGTTGTTCCAGAGAGTGGAGGATGTGGCAGAGAAGGTGCACTCTCTTGTTTGCCATAAGATGACTGCGTTTAACAGGAAAGATCTGGCATATACTCCAGTGGTGCGATTCAATAATGTTTACTACAGGATCTGTGGGCGTGGCTTGGTGGGCGTGGCAGGGGAAGGATACTATAAAATCTCCATTCCCTCCCAATCAGTTGGGATTCGGGAGGCAGAGAATAGATGGGGGCTGGGCCAGTCAGAGGTGGTATTTACCAGTTAGCCGAACTACTCAAAGTTTCCACTACTGGTTCTCCAGAAGTGGTCAGAATCTGCTGAATACCACCTGTGATGTACTCACTCTGTTAGAATGGCTTGTTAAAGTAGTTAAGGGGTGTTTTTTTTTTAAAAAATAATCCTGTCTTATTATTTTTTAAAGTAATGCAGAGGTGGTCCATATATCGAATACTCCTTCCTCCTCTGATTTTCCCAGCCATAACAACACCCTGCAGCTTTTATGTCTAAGGCAGGACTGAAACTCAAATTCTTCTGATTGCTAGCTTGGTGCCTTGACTAATGGATCAAAATGTTTTGTTTGAAGGTGGCTATGTACATTCAAAAACAAACAAACAAACAAACAAACAAATAAATAAATAAATAGTGATAACAATAGCACAGACTTATATACTGCTATTCCAGGGGTCTACAACCTTGGCAACTTTAAGACTTGTGGACTTCAACTCCTGGAGTTCCTCAGCCAGCGGACTGGGGAATTCTGGGAGTTGAAGTCCACAAGTCTTAAAATTGCCACGGTTGGAGACCCCTGCACTACAGTGCTTTACAGCCTTCTCTAAGCAGTTTACAGAGTCAGCATATTCTCCCCAACAATCTGGCTCCTCATTTTGTCAACCTGGGAAGGATGGAAGGCTGAGTCAACCTTGAGCCAGTGAGACTCAAACTGCCGAACTGCCGGCAGTCAGCAGTTAGCAGAATTAGCCTGCAGTACAGCTTTCCAACCATTGTGCCACTACAAAAAATGGTTGGAGATAGATGGTTTCTCAAGTATCCAGGCCCATGAGTAACTGCCTTTGGCCTTCCAATCAAGGAAAGAAAGCAACTGGCATATATGATGAACCGGTGCAAATCTGCCACCTGCTCTTTGAGTAGTTGCAAGTCCAAAGGGACCCAAAATTGTACACCAGTCTAGAATGGGAAAGTGCTACTCCATCAAGACCAATAATGGAAACATATCTGACCTTGGAGTGGGTGGCAAGCAGCCATAGCCATTCAGCCTTGGCAAAATGAAGCCAAAAATCTGTTTTCCCCTGTTCAGACCCAAACTGCCTCCAGACATTGTGGCGGTATTTTGACAGCTTTACCAGCCCAGCCTAGTGATGTGACAGAAAGCTGGATATCATCAGTGTGCATTAATATTCAACCCAAACACTTTTTAAAAATTGGATTGTTCATTTGGACATGGAATGTTAATCTCCCGGAGCACCTACATTCCATAAGATTAATATCCCCATGTCTACCACCGCTATCCATACAAGAAGCAAAAGGGGTTCTTCGAGAAAGAGAGGAAAACCAAGACTCTTGTAGCCAAACAGCCCATCATCAATACCTGGAAACTGAAATTTTAGAACATATTATAAAAAATTTCTGTGGCTGCAGAAACTCGGACCAGAAACAATGTCGTACTTTCTGTGGTCATAGAAAATATCTAAGTTGCACAACAGTGGTGGGAGTCAATTTTTTTACTACCAGTTCTGTGGGCGTGGCTTTGTGGGCGTGGCAGGGGAAGGATACTGTAAAATCTCCATTCCCTCCCCACTCCAGGAGAAGGTTACTGCAACATCCCCATTTCCTCCCGATCAGCTGGGACTCGGGAGGCAGAGAATAGATGGGGCGGGGCCAGCCAGAGATGGTATTTACCGGTTCTCCGAACTACACAAAATTTCCGCTACTGGTTTCCCAGAATTGGTCAGAACCTGCTGAATACCATCTCTGTTGCACAAGCATATTTCTCATTTTTTTTCCTCCAAGAAGCCCTCTGGATTATAAAATATGGTTCACCTTTTTACTTAGATGTTGCCCTTGGTAATTATTGCTGCAATCCCGTATCTTCCTGGAGATGCCTTTACATGTTGTTCTCCCCGGGAAATCAGATAGACAGGATTTCACACCCCCTTTACCTTTTTGGAAACTAGCAGGGGAAATTATAAGCAAAGTGGGGAGTGGGGGGAGAAATCTGTAGCACTGCTGATCCATGTACCTTTGACATACATAATAAGCAGTTCCCCTCCTTTTGGTAATTAAGCCAAAATCATAAGTTACTGAAGCAACTCTAAAGGGAAGTGGTGCCAACTTGGAAGTCTTTTAGCCGTCTATTTCTCTTCTGCCATCACTCTGGCTTATACCTCCTTGCTACTTTTTCCAGGAATTGTCTCTCTGAGTTTCCAACAACAACAACAAATCTTCTCCCCCGTATTTTTCCAACTATGTCTTAACTATGCATCTTTCCTCAGGAAGATTTCCACTGGGTGGCCTTGATACTGGCATCTGGGTTGACAGCCTGGGAAGAGGCAGATCATAAGGTATTTTCCATGCCACAGAAACTAGGACCAGAAATAATGGCCATGAAGCACAGCAACTGAGATTTCATATCAACCAGAGGTGGTATTCAGCAGGTTCTGACCAGTTCTGGAGAACCGGTAACAGAAATTTTGAATAGTTTGGAGAACCGGTGTCAGCCTCTGCTTCGCTGTTGCTTCAGCTGCCATGAAACTGGGAGGGAGGGCATGGTATTTGGGAGGGGTTACTCAATGTGCTGGAGGAAGGTTCTGGAATTCACCGGCTGATCCGACTACGCATGCGTGGGAGTTTTCCCGCCTGGACTAACGGCACCGACATTCCATATTCATGATGCCTTTTGAAGTTATCTCACACCTGACACTTGGGAGAATTATAGCAATAGCAGTAGACTTATATACCGCTTCATAGGGCTTTCAGCCCTCTCTAAGCGGTTTACAGAGAGTCAGCATATTGCCCCCAACAATCTGGGTCCTCATTTTACCCACCTCGGAAGGATGGAAGGCTGAGTCAACCCTGAGCCGGTGGGATTTGAACCGCTGAACTGCTGATCTAGCAGTAGCCTGCAGTGCTGCATTTAACCACTGCGCCACCTCGGCTCTTGAATTATGATTGGGTTGTAACTGTGATGCCAAGGGGAGTGGAATGGGCTATTCTATATATCAATCGCTTTCGCGCCTAAATGTTCAGATTTCGCTACGCTATGCCTTTAATCATTTTTAATTAGTAAAAGTACACTTGTTTTCCACACATGGAGACTCGTGGTCTTTCTTTCCTAATTAGTAAGTGAAGAGGAGCTGACAACCGGCAAATACCACCTCTGACTGGCCCCGCCCTCATTTATTCTCTGCCTCCTGAATCCCAGCTGTAGAGAATGGGGATTTTGCAGTAACCTTCCTCTGCCATGCCTACCGAGCCACACCCACAAAACCATGCCATGCCCACAAAACCACACCCACAGAACTGGTAGTAAAAAAAAATTGCATCCCACCACTGATTTAAACATAAGGTAAAATTTCCTGATCTGGGCCATACATTTATCTTTAAGAACAGTGGATTCTCCATCTCTGAAGGTTTTGAAGAAAAGGCTGAACAGATCTCTCTTTTTCAATTTAACGCTGATAATTAAGTATATTTTTTCCTGCCCATTGTAGAGAGTTAGACTAGCAATCTTTGTCTTTCTTCCAATTCCACAGTTCTACGATGCGTCTATGAATAAGTTCATTTTGTGAGAGGCGTGAGATGGGGAAGAGGACAAAGAAATAAAATAATCTCGCCAACAGAATCATAAAAATTGGGAGTGGAGGGAAAGCAGGACTTTATTTATATAACAGATTTGAGCTGCGGCTGAGAATGCAGCTTAGTTCTTTGTCAGAAATGTATGTTGTGGTTTGGGATGCCGCATTCTGATTCATGCCTAATTTCCATAATTTGAATCTTGCGAAATTGAGAAGTGGGAATCAGTAAACAACTTCAGTCTTATGCCTTAAAGCCACTATCAGCTTCCAGAGTCTGAACAAAACCCTTTTGTCTAGGCAACTTGCTTAAAAGGCAGAGGAGGATGTGGGAAGCACCTGACCAACCACATTACATGCCTGCTGAGCTGCTGCCTTATGTTGAATGACACCCTTTAATACACCTGTGTGCCCAGCCCAGTGCAACCATCACCACATCGCAGTCAACCTCTTTCAATGTCTATGGGTAGAAAGACACAAAAGATCAGATCTTTATTCTGATGGCTACCTGTTCTGACCCCCCTTCTTCTCTCGTTAACAGACGACAGTCAGACAGACTTAAAAGGAAATAACTTTATCAGTCTCGGCTCATGCTGGCTGTGAGCCCAAACTAAACATAGATAAAGTCTCTTGCAAACAAGGGTCATGCAGCAGAATGCAAGAAACAAAACTCTTACAGCACCAAGTTTTCAAGAAGCAAAATCACTTATCCAAGTATCTCACAAACTCAAACAGGAACGGAACTGAATTCTCCATAAATGAACCACGAACCACAAACGAACGAATGAACGTTGACTTCTGCAACCAGGGCATGGCATCATCAGTCCTTTTATCTCCAGAAGACGACACTAACGAGCCCCAGCTGCATTGTTATTCCTGCATCCCGACTCAACTCACAGAAAACTTCTGCTGAGTCACAACAGCTACCCATCTTATTTTTAAATGTGCTGCTGAGATCTTCCTGAATGCCCACTAGGCTCTTTGTTCCATAATCTTTGCCCTCAGAAAACAAAAGTGGATTATGCAAAATGTTCTTAAAAAGAGGATAAAGTTTACCCTTCAGTTATTCCTATTAGGTATAACTACTGATTGTACTGTTATAGAGACTAACTTGATTTTGCATTTAATAACCGCAAGCAAGACTGTTGGTGGCGCAATACTGAAAGAAGGAAGATTTGCCTACTATTCAAGAATGGACATTAAAAGTCACAAACTTAGCAGAGATGGCTAAAATATCAGCATATCTCAAGGACCACTCAAACGAGAAATATAAACTGGAGTGGAGAAGATGGATTGACTATATTCAAAATAAATACGGGACTAAGAAATTCCAGATAGTTTACGACTGAAGAAGCAAGGAATGATATAATCTGTTTAGAGTTAGCCTAACAAAAGAGGAGTTAAATTTCAAATGAAAGAGGATACTAACTTTCTTTAAGTTTATTTTAGAACATCTTTGTTAAAGATTTATACCCTGTATCTGTTCTGGGAAGTCGGTGGGGGGGGGAGGTTGGGGGGGTTGGGATCGGGTGGGGAGGGTGGGGGAGTGGAGGTAAATATTTGTAAATGCTTTTTTTTAAAAAAAATCAATAAAAAAAAAGAAAAGAAAAGTGGAAGGAAAGAAAGTCCCAAAGGTGCTTTTTTTAAGAGGCAACAGGAGAACTGAAGAAGCTTCTTGGATAAGAAGCGAAACCTCTTCAAGGAAAAACAAAGAAGTCAGTTGCCTCTTTGGGGCAACCATGGCCTGGTTGACTGAAAATATCCATAGGGGAAAGAAAGGAAGAAACACAGCTTGAGAGTTGCACAATGGCCATTCCTAGGACACAAACGGCTAATATTTTGCATGTATGTGCTTTCTGCTTTGCTTACATTTCACTCCTGTTGGAGTCACATTGCACTTCCTGACCATTGCTAGCCTGGTAATGAAATGTTTGGAAACCAACCCACAAGCTTGGAGAACGAACCTTCACCCTCATCCTACACCCGAGCTACAGAGATTCGCCACAATAAGAGCAAAATAAGAGCAGATTTCCATTCTGGTTATATAAGGGCAGGCTAACCCTCAGAAGAAGAAGAAACAAATCACAATTTATTTCATTATAATAAGTTGTAACCCAACCCTATGGGTTCAATGGACTAAACAATAGGTAACATTTGATCTGGGTCTGAGGTGGGTTCCGGCAGTCACTTACTGCTGGTTCGCTCGTGGGTGCACCACAAGCGTGCATGCACACTGCAATAATAATTCCTCTGCATTTGCACAGAAGCAAAAAACAGGATGGCGCCGCCTATGGCACTGCCTGGAGAACCGGTTTGGGGTTGTCAAGCCGGCCTCCTTCAGCAACCAATAAAGAAACCACTCAACTCCATTTTGCAGAATTAAGAGTACTTTTTCAGGTTATGAAAAGATAGCTGCTAAGCAAAGCAAGATCTGAGGCAAAAGTGCGCGAAATCATGCATATCAATATTTGTCCAACCCACTCTCTCCGGCAACCCCCATCCCATTGTCCAATCTGCAGATCCCTCAGGTGTCATGTGGGTTGCATCTCCAAGAAGTATCATCAGGTTGGTATGCAGGACGGTTGGCCTTGACCAACTCTAAACACAAGCCATCAGCATGCGCAGGAGATAGTGAGAACAAAACTCCCTCTTAACAATCTCTCCTGTACCAAACCTTCCCCTCCCAAATACCAGCCTCCCCTCCCCGTTTCAATGGCAGCCAGAAGCGAATAGCGAAACAGAGGCTGACATCAGGCATGACAGGCCTGGGTCACTGCTGGTTCCAACAACCCAGGCCACCAAACCAATACCAGTTTGGCCAAACTGGTCCGAACCAGTAGGAACCCGTGGCATGACAAAACCGCGGTCCACTAAAGCGCGCCCGATTAAAGCATGTCGCTGACGTCATCAGCAGCGTGACAAAAAAACACCGCGGAGAAAAAAGGGTGCTTTAAAAAGCACTTTTAAAGCAAGCCGATTCACATAAAGGTAAGGGTTAGGTTTAGGGTTAGGTTTAGGGTTATGTTAAGGGTTAGGGTTAGGGTTAGGGTTAGGGTTAGGTTAAGGGTTAGCGTTAGGTTAAGGGTTAGTTTTAGGGTTAGTTTTAGGGTTAGGTTAAGGGTTAGGTTTAGGTTTAGGTTTAGGGTTAGGGTTAGGTTTAGGGTTAGGTTAAGGGTTAGGGTTAGGTTTAGGGTTAGGTTAAGGGTTAGGTTTAGGGTTAGGTTTGGGGGGGTTAGGTTTAGGTTTACGCGTTAATTTTACCTTTACCTCTCACATCGTGCTTTTTTCGTCGCGCTGTGATGACGTCAGGTACGCGGTTTCGTCAAGCACGCTTTAGTCGACCACGGTTTTGTGGTGGAACCGTAGGAACCCACCCCTGATCTGGGTGCTGTTTATAGGCACATGAAATGAAATGAAAAGGAAGAGAACAGTCTTGTTGTAACTGTCAATGAAACAGAAGCTGTGGGTTAAGGTTTTTCACTTTAATAACAGCATTTAAAGCACTCTAGGTATAGTTTGCAAATAGAAGGAAGCTTTAGTTCTGTCAACTGACCGGGCTTAAAGCAGCATTTCCATAGACTGATAGTGATTAAGAGACTGTACAAGGGATGATGCATTTTCAGAAATAAGTCTGGCTTCCCAGCTGGTTACCATCTGCTGTGTGACTGAAGTGAAAGAATCCACAACATGAAATATGCTCGTGTGGGTTTTTATGGGGCGTTGACGTCATTGGAACTACACATTAAACTTCTGAGAGGTGAGCAAAACCGGGAAAAAAGTGAATATACATACATACATACATACATACATACATACATACACACACACACACACACACACACACATACATACATACATACATATATATATATATATATATTGAGAAGTATACACTTATTATCCAGTTTAAATGAGATTTCAGAAACAGAGTCAAACATACAAGCCACATTCTGGAGTTACTGGATGGGCCTTTTGCTAGAACAAAATGTGATTAGAGTTTTGTGTGGTTGAAATGAGGACATGTTTGAAAAGTAAAAATGTATTTCTCTACACGACATGTTTTGTCAAAAAATCATGAGTTAAGAGAGTTCCTTGTGTCTATAAGGGAAGATAAATTGGTAGGAGGAAGGGAGAATGTTCGCAATTAATTCTAGGGACAGTGGAAAGCAGAGCTGCTTCCTAGATTGACAGGCTTAAATTATATGTCTATTTTATTCCTCCCTCAGGCAGAGAGAGAGAGAGAGAGAGAGAGAGAGAGAGAGAGAGAGAGAGAGAGAGAGGAGAACTGCCATATTTACACACACACACACACACACACACACACAAGCTGGATACCCATGCTTCGTGATGAAACTATGTGATCGGGCAATGCAGGAAAAATCCAGTTCAATCGGTTGGCTCTGTGGTGGTCGGTGATTGAAACACATAAGGGAATATCGCTTCGGCTGCCTTGAGTCCAGAAGCAGTTCCATAGGTGGAAGGCATAGACATGTTGGTGAGAGGCCGACGTTTAGTACTGTAAGGAGCCGCAGACCGCTCCTGAATGAAGGAGTGGAACGTCTGCTAGTTTGAACTCAGGTAACAGAATGTGAGGCAACTGGCAGTTGGAACAGAGTTCCTTTCAGGTGGGGAGGGGGAGTAGAATGTCTAACTTCTTAGCATAAAATGTGTTAATGTAAGGCAACTGGCAGTTGAAACAGAGATCTTTGCAGGTGGGAAGGGGGACATCAGAGCATGTTAATGACTGTATAAGAAATACTAATGATCTGATGGTCATTTCGACAAATCCTTTCTTAGTGAGCACCTAGAAGCCAAGAAGAACATATGTGCCAAATTTCAAGTTTGTAGGCTTTATGGTTCTGGAGATTTCATGATGAGTGAGTTGTGTTTGCTGTATATACATATACATATACATATACATATACATATACATATACATATACATATACATATACATATACATATACATATACATATACATACATCATTCTCTCTCTCTCTCTCTCTCTCTCACACACACACACACACACACACACACACACACACACACACACACACACATATTCCCAGTAAGGGTATGGCTAGCTGATGAGAGCTAAATAGCTTGAAATAGATCTATACTAGTCTCCCTTTATTTATTTATCAGCACAAATACAACAAATGTAACAAAAAGGCAACAGTAAAAATTTTGAGTTTCTGTCTGGATGGTCTCTTGTGACGAGCCGAAGGACAGAGAATGGAAGTAGTGATCTTCCTCCCATATTTGGGCCATACCGGGGGTTGTAAAATCTAATAGATACCTTTCACCCTGGCTTGGCTGATAACGGATAAGAGCCTGTGGCCTAATGGCTAAGACGTCTGCCTAATATGTAATATAGCCCAGGTTCAAATCCCAGTAAGGGTATGGCTAGCTGATGAGATCTAAATAGCTTGAAATAGATCTATACTAGTCTCCCTTTATTTATTTATCAGCACAAATACAACAAATGTAACAAAAAGGCAACAGTAAAAATATTGGGTTTCTGTCTGGATGGTCTCTTGTGACAAGCCGAAGGACAGAGAATGGAAGTAGTGACTTTCCTCCCATATTTGGGCATACCGGGGGTTGTAAATCTAAATAGATAGATAGATAGATAGATAGATAGATAGATAGATAGATAGATAGATAGATAGATAGATAGATACACACACACATACATCACATACATACATACATCTTTTTAAAAAGCCAGGCAGACTGAACTATAAAAAGCATTAAATGAAAGGAACCTAAAAGAAGAAACACATAGAGCACAAATGAATCCTCTAGTCTTTTTTTCCCCCCAAAAGAAGAGTGCCTTTTAGCACTCCAGCTCAGACAAATTAGGCCAACAGATAATTTTAAAACATGATAACAATATAGAGATTGTGTCTGCAGGGGAAGTTATGATGAAGATAAATTGCCAGAGGCATCTCACATATGGTTCTTTTTGCTTCCAGAAGAAAGGGAGATATCAACACTCGCCCAACCACATTTTATAAAGAGTTGGAATAAAGCTACATGATTACTTTGTGATCCGTTCCCTCTGCCCCCCCTCCCCAACCCCACCCCACTTGTGCTGAAACTTGTGGATGTAGCAACATTTACCTTACTGGTAATTCTTGGTTTTATAATGAAAACAGGTGAAAAAACACAATGTAAGGCAAACTATTTGAAAATACATGCATGCAGGATTGTCTAATTAAAATTAAACTTTTTTAAAATGCAAATTAAACTATTATAGTTATGTGTTGATTCCCAGTAACAGTCAATTGGAAATTCTCAACTTGGACTGTGAATTTCATTTGGGATTAAGTAAAATATTGTATCTTTCCTAGGTAAATTGGACCTGTTTTCCTGAATTGGTGAGCCAAGACATGAATCAAATCTATATGGTATTTAATACAATAAACTAGTCGATATATGATAGACAGAGAGAGATAGAATGGGTACAGCCATATAAGGAAAGCATTTGAAGGAAGAAATGAAGTTTCTAAGCCAAAGTATTTGACGTTGAACGTTTTATTT